>NW_025335684.1:4406908-4523526 GCF_004798865.1 Varanus komodoensis
CTGCCTCTACTGCGTGGTCGGACTCCTTGGTGTGTGGTTTTCTTCTTCCACCCTGCGGAAGACACTGTTCTTATCTTTGTGCCCCCCCCCCCCCCCCCCCCGTGTAGATTCCTGGAGATAGCCACAGATATCTTCGGCGATGCTTTCACAACAAGGCCCAGCTGCCACGTACATGTTCTACCAGCATCGGCATAACAAGACCCGGTTGGTAGATGAATTGGGATGTGGACTGCTTGTTATCTAGGGCTGTGTCAGTGAAGTGCAAGAGCAGAAGAGGCTGATAATTGTCCTTTGGGAGTTCCCTTCTGAATAAGGAGGAATAGATAGCTAGATAGCTAGATATAACGCATTCAGGGCTGCCAGTTCACTGAAATGCCCTACTGAATCTTTAAAATTTGATTTAATTTCGTCACACACTGGATGCACAGCAGCGAGAATGACACTGCTATATAACCTGAAGGGTAGAGCAGAAATATTCAGCACTCTTAGACATGGCGCTTAATGGTGTCTGATGTTCACACTTAGCACTTGAGTCTGGCTTCTTGTATCGAAATCTCTTGAGGCACTGGGGCTTATGGCTTCGGAGAAACGAGACTGTGCTCCCGTTTTCTACTTATCCTCCTTTTGTGCCTCGTCTCAGCCAATGCGCTGTGCAGACATCCTGGAGAGTCCTTTGTGTCTCCACGACTTGAAGCGGTGACTTCGATTTTATGGGCCTGTTCCCAGAGCTTTAATAACATTAGAGTAAACATCACCTGCTAGCTGCATGAGATATTGTGAAATAGTTATATCCGCCAGCCAAGTGTTCTGGAAGCTTCCTCAGGGTGGCTGCACGGAATGGTTATGGGTGATGCCCAGCTGTCCCAGTTCCTGTGTACTCCTAAGAAATATTATGGAACCTGGACACATGAAGCAAGCTCTGGAATCCCTGGTTAACACTTTAGGAAGTTAACCCAGTGAGGCCCTCAGTCAAAAGCCAGGATTGAAGGAGCCAAATATTTCGGACTTGGAAAGGCCGGGACTTTTTTCCTTGTGGTAGCAAGCCACTTTTCAAACCCTGCTTAGTCTTAAGGACTCCTTGCCACAAAGCATGAGAGAAGGACCACCAGTGAAGTAGCCCAGAACCAGAGCCCCCCCTTGTTTCTGTCAAAGACTAGGGCTTTTTAAGAAATTAGCTGGCGCTTGTCCCTACTTCTCCCTGGACTAGTTGGCCAAATGCTCCATCATCCCCTTACTATGATGCCATCTTTATGCTTCTTTCAGCCTGGACCAATGCCAGGTCCAGGACATGGCAGGTAGCTGATCATTTTCCCCCTCAGCTCAATTTCCACGTCCAAAAAACAAGCACAGGGATGAAAGCTAATCCCCCCTAGCTGGGTGGTTTGGGGAGTCCAGGGAAGAAGCTTGTGATGGCAAAGGGGCCTTTGGGGCTCGAGGAAGGGGATTGGCCACTTTGATGTTGAAAATGACAAGTCCTAGAAAAATGCCAGTGATTCTGGGCATTATGCAGATTCGTGACCATGGATATTCAGTTCTACAAACCCTTTTTGCGGGTAACAAATGCTCATTTCTCAAGGAGAAACTATGCAGTGCTTTTGTAATGCTAAATGATGGAATTCTTCTGAGTCATTTCCTATTTAAAATGAAGCACACAATTAAGGGTCCAGTAAGCTTACATTAGCTCCTTCCTAATCGTGTTTATGAAATCAAGACCAAGCCCTGGGAAATTCTGCTCTCTCTGCCAACCTTCTCAATTCTCTGGACTGAATTGTCCATTCCCAACTTAAACACAATTAAACAAACTAATCTGCATTGACATTAAACAGAGATTAAACCCCTGTTTAAATTGGCGTTCCACATCCTGATTACAGGGAAACCAGGTTAGCATCAACTAGGATTAAGGCCACTGCACCATTTCCCCAAACCCTGCCTGAGGTGAGAGGAGGAGGATTCTCTCCAAGAAAGTCCATCTCTGCTGGATCTCGATTTCCTAATCCCAGTGAAGAGGTCGCTCTAACATACGACGAACCCTCAGCAATAAAATTTGCTTCAGATTTGCTTTCCTGACATTACCATGGCCCTACCATTGAACTCTCATGGGAAATTAAATATGGGAAAAGGATGGTGTCTCCTCCCGACGCATTCCCAGTAAGCACCAGCCATAGCGAACATGGCACTTTCGTACGTGTGCTAGACACAGGGGCTGGCAGGGGGAATGACAAACTACCCCGCCTCGCCACCTTCTGAGGGCAAACCCCCAAGTCAGGATGGAAGTTGGCAATTTCAGCTGAACCGTGGGTCGCATTCTTTCCAGATCGCACTTATATCGTCCGCCCTCCTGAGGACAGCACTGTTATTAAGGGAACAACAGCGATGCTGCGGTGTGAAGCTGCTCATGACCCAAGAATTTCAATCAGGTTAGTCGTGTCTGCAGTTGCTTGTGTGGTTTATTTGAACTCAATTTTACAAGCCACCAGCTTAGGGGTGAGGTGCGCGCCTTCCGTGCGCTAGAATCTGCACTGGTATCCCCAGCGACAGTGTCCTAAGGTTGTAGGTTGCGCCATTAATCATGCCAAGTCCTCTTTATTTTTCCACTTCAACCTTATATATTATTTACAATGAGCTGCGTTCCACTTCATGACTTCAATACAACTTCCCATGATTTACTGTCAAGGTTAATACAATATCAATAAAAGTGACTTGTCAAAAGCTGATACTTAATGAGAATAAAACACGAAGCAATTTAAGGGGATTGTAGGAGCAGTTATGGAGAGGGTCCTGAACATTCCTGGAAGTGTCATTTCTGCTCCTGAAAAAAATAACAAATTCAACCCTGAAGAATGGAAAGGACAACATTCCTTTAGATTGTCATGCTCTACACCTGGGAATTAGAGGAATCCCTCCTCTTTTTCTTTGACAAGAGGAACGTGTACATAAATGAAAACTAGCGCAGATGGAAAAGAGAACACCCAGCAAGAGGTGCCACAAGTTCCCTTTAGAAAATGTTAAACAATGTCATTTGTGTAAAGGAGAAAGGAAATGCATCTCAACTTGCATAAAGAGAACGGCATCTTAGAAGATGTTTTTCTTGTAAGTGCCAGTAGGTTTATGAATATGAGTTCCGCTACAGATGCTATTAAGTAGTTCTGTTCTAGAAATCATAACATGGAAATCACTTTCAGGGAAAAACATGGAATGGATCCTAAATAAAATACTGGGACTATTTAATGCTAAGTATAATTAGCATTTATGCAGTGTACTTCAGGTGTTGGAAATGTTTCACGTACTCTGCCTTCATAATCCTTGAAACAGCTGTGTAAGTTGGCCCAAGATATATTCCCATAACCACAGCAAACGCACTGCTTGCTCCTTGCAATTTATACTTGATTCATTGCCCTTTGTAGTAAATATTTCCCACCCTCCCTGGGTCTTGAAATGGCACCTTTAATACATCTTTCAGGGGATTGGGGCCAATATATGCTGGATTGAGGGTTAGGAAGGTACATAGGGAGGAAATGGGATATACTGTTGATCATCAGAGGGACACAGAAGGAAGATCTGTGGTGTGTGTGTGTTGGTACTGTACAAAAAGCTGTTCTTTTCTGTCTCTGGTGAACTACATCCTCAAGAAATGGAATAAACATTTGGGTTCCCGAACCAGGTCTGGCAGTTTTGGAAACTGAGGCCCAGGCTGCTCAGAAGGCTTTTGGGGAGCCAAACACAGACAGTGTTTATCCGTCTAAGAAAGTCTTCCCCAGCCTGGTGCCCTGCAGCTGTTTTGTACAGGGAAAGCTTGCGGGGTGGGGAAGTCCAGTCTAGGGCGTGTGCTAAGAGCCACAACAACACAGCTGAGGAGGGACGTGTCCTTGTCCCTTGCCTTTGTGGAACTCAGCAAGCAAGCAGAACACCAGCGTGGCTCAGGCTTGCAATCCAGCCTTCAAACCTGCTTTGTTAAAAAAAATCAATGGGAAATTTCCCATTGATTCTAAGGAATAGGACTGTACCCTTCATCTTGAACTATTGCACATTTTATTAGTCTTGCAGCCCTGTCAGACATTCACTGCATCCAAGGAGCCCTTGGAAGACTGCTAGCCAGCATCACTGTTGTACCTAATTATTTAGCTCTGTTTTTACCATGTAATTTCAACGCTTGATATTTCATCATTTTTAATGAAACAGACAGCTGAGTTTAACAGTCTGAAATACTGTGACAATCAGGTATGTTTGGAAGAAGGACAACGTTATCATAAATCCATCTAGCAGCTCCCGAATCGCCATTGAGAAAGATGGCACCCTTATAATTAGCCAGACGTGGTCCGGTGACATCGGGGACTACACGTGCGAAGTGACTTCCTTTGGAGGAAACGACTCCAGAGTGGCTCGGATGGAAGTCATGTGAGTATTTCAGTGGCAGGCAGCTTTGTGTAATACTGTTCACTGTTGATATTTGCCTGTTATTTTGCATCTCTTTCTAAAAAAACAATCCCCTCTTTTGTTTGTTGTGAGAAACACAGTCAGTTATTTATTTTCTACATGTACTATATCCTCTTTTTTCTTCCACGAACCCCAAAGTGTGAATACCTCTCCCCTGGTTTATTCTTACAGCAACTCTGCCAGGCAGATGAAGCTGAGCTCAAAGTCGTGCCATAGGATTCACGGCCAAGGGGAGGCTTTCATTCAGGCACCCCCAGTCCCGCTCTGGCACTCCAACCATGTCACAACTTGAGTTCTCTGACTGGCAATAATATATTTTTCTCCAGTGGCGTTTAAGCTCAGATTAGATTCGTCCCCTTTAAAACCACTCCTCGGGGGTTGTTCTCCCCATGCAGGCAGAGGCGGTGCCTGATCTGCCGCCACCCTCTTCACTCCAACTTCCCCTGCTGATGGGGAAGGTCAACCGTGAGCCTGCCTGCTGCTGAACGCCATTATAGTGGCCCCGGGAACCCTGGGTCCCTTCTCGGGCTTCCCAGTGCCACATGCGACCAATCTTTCCAGTGTTTCCCAGCCGGCCTGTGGGTGCCTCTCCATCCACCCTTGGCAACTGGAATTTGCAGCGCCCGGAGAAAGACAGTGAGTGATGTGCTCTCCATGCTGCCGCTTCACAGAAGAGGCACTTACCTGGGTGGCAGTGGCGGAGAGGCGGGCCCAGTTCCACCCTTGGCTCCATCACACACGCCATGCACGGATCGGCACACGCCATAGCTGGGTTCTCACCATCTCCCTCCTCTCCACCTTCTGAGTGGGAAGAGCCCCACGAATCAAGCTGTCATGCATTAGCCACCCCCCCCGGAGTCTGTCCAGGGTTTGGGACCTTCCGTGGGGGCCCTTCCCTTGCTTTGGCTGCCCTCAGAGGGTGGCTCAGCTGGTCAGCCGGAGGGGTCCCAGCCTCTGAATCACCCGGCCGAGGGAGGGAAGCCGCTTGGCTCCCTCGTTTCCGTTCAAGCAGGCCTCGGCCATGCAAGGTGTCTGCTGCTGGAGCTGCCAGGCTGGAACTTGCTATTTATTTGAATTGTGCTTTCGATCTAGCTGATTTGTGTTGTTTCATTCATGGGCCTGATCATTGTTAGCCACCTTGTTGCCCCTTTCCTCTTTTCTTCACTATTTTTCCCTTTTGCGGAAAGGTAGGAGTATAAAGTCAAATAACGCTTTGGCACACGTTCCTCCCTCAGCGTAGGGACTGAGTTGCCTCTATCCTTGCAGCGTGTGAATCCATCTCCCACTGCTGCCATTAATTTTTAACTTGGTTGACTTATGATTTTGACGCACTGTCTTCCCATATTAATCTTCTTCCTTCCTTCCTTCCTTCCTTCCTTCCTTCCTTCCTTCCTTCCTTTCAAGTTGCCCTCAGAATATGATATTCAGCATCACGTACTGTGAGTTTTGGAGGCATGGTTTGCCTCTCTCCCTCTCCGCATTTCGTTTAATGGTCAGTTAAGGGCACAGGCCCATCCACTTGCAGGCATCCAGCAAAGGCAGACTTACCGGAGCCCTGCCCCCCTCTCTGCATCTTTGCTGCATGGGCTCCTCTGCCAGTCTAGCTGTGGCACATTGGAGAGGCAGTGAAGGAGGCTGGATCAACTTCAGAGCATCTGCTATCCCCCGGTCTCCTTCCCTCCCCACCTTCCAAAATGCCCCTTTCGTGACCTGGGAGAACAGCTGGGGAAGTGACTGCAGCCCTCACCCGTCCCGTGCTAGTTGGGAGGGGAAGGGGAAGGGGGAGGGACAGGGGGACAGAGGCCCACCTCCCAGCACTGAAAGCAGATAACCGTCTCTGACCTCAGGAGGGGAATCCAAAAAATTCTGTAGATACTATGTAAGGGTTGTAGCTACGCTCCCTAATTTATTTCCCATTTGTCCACCAGAAATACCACTCAATAATAATAAGAGCTCATAGCAGAACAAAGATTAAAAATTAATTAGAATCTGATAGTTAAAGGCAAATAAATTAAGCACTGTAATAAAAGAAATAAATAGCACCCAACCATGGGAACATGTCCAAAGATACAGTTCTTAACCAGTTTCAAGGCTGAAACCCCATATATTTTTACACTTGCATGGAAAACACTTATTTTCATACGTATGTGTCAAGCACTGCAGACTGGTACTCCTCTCCGAGAAATGCAAAATTCAGTGAACCTCTAAATTCCAATTCACAGATGGCCTGGGGACATGCCAACTGGGCCATTTCAGTGCAGAATTCTCAAGGAATGAATTTCTAGATCAACCCAATTAGCCTAAATAGCTGAACCTTGACCTCTGACTGGATATTAATTAGTCTCTTGCTTTCCATACATTTGTGCCTTTCAGAGGAAAGGTTTCCTCTTCGCTTGGTGGAATTTGTAATAATGGTTGTGCGTGCTCATTACAAACAGTCTATGGGATTTCTTGATTTCTCCATTGATTCAGATCAATTATGTTAATTGCACAAACACATTTATCCTGCCCAGCTGATCTTGCTGTAGCTGGCCAAATTCCACACCAGCTCATACAGTGCAGCTTGAACTCTGATTTCAGCTGTAAAGGAAGCCAGCCAAGGCCAAGGTATGTGTGACGTTGCCTTCTCCAGTAAGAGAGGTTGAGAACAGCTACATGCGATGGCGACATAGGTAAGGCGCAAGTAAGCATAAGTAACACAATCTAACATGTGTTAGATTGAAGCCTGGCCACATGATGAGTTGCATCTTCGCCCATTTTCTCCTGATAATGCAGTGAAAGCTCACACCTGGAGAACTGACTGAAAGCTCAGGGAACCTGGGGCAACATGAGGCAGAATCAGGAGACTCTGCTCTCTTGACCAGTCAAAGGCAGAAGGATGAGCGCTTGGTGTGAGTGTCTATATAACTGCTTCCAGGGTGCTCTGCTGCCTTCTGTTCACAGCTGCTGCTGTTCCACATTGCTGTATTATCAAAAGGACCTCGTGGGGTCAAGGGCAAAGGCCTTGGTCCAAGCCTGCTTCTGGCTGAGTTCTGAGAGAGGCAGGCAAGGATCCGACAGGCCAGAATGCAAGAGGACAAGGCTGAGTCAAGGATCGGCCACCCTAGTTGCCTCGCTGGAAGAAATGAAGCAAGAACTGATTAGGCTGTGTTTTCTGTGTATGCCTGGCTCAAGCCAAGGACTCCTTGGTGGAGCAAAGCGTCCCTTCTCTTCATGAAGAGCTGGGCTTGACCGTGATTACCCATATGAACGGCTCCCCATGAAATGAAGAGACAGCTGCATTGCTCGCTCTTTGCGGGCTGAACTGATCCTGAGCACTGATGGAAACGCAGTGCAAGAGAGCAGGCAGTGTTCTGGAGCCAGGGGCAGTAATATTTTAATGCAATAATATTTTACAGTAAACCTGCATGCTAATATTTTTTGATATAGCATCGGTTCCTGCTCACTGATCACACTTAATCTTTCCCTGAGAAGATGCCTGAGGCGGCTTCTTCAACGCTGCTGTATAACATGTTCATTTCTTGGGTTTTGTTGCATTCATCTTGGTTTTATTACAGCATCACCTCTTCCGTGCCAGGCCTAGATTGAATTCTGTTTTAAACCATCTATTTTTACTTTCTCTCCTTCAACTCTTTTCCAGGAGTGCATTCATACTCCTGGTTGCGTTACTCCAAAGCAAAGAAGGCAAGTCCAAACACACTGCAGCTTCCAGTGCTTAATTTGTTGTCTTCTGGGTCTCTCTGTAGACTTTGGGAATCAGCTGTGTGCGGCTTCATAATGTCGGTGTTGTAACCAGAATGCCATTGTGTGTTGATTTGCACACAAATGACAAACTGTTTATAAGTGTGAAGGTTCTCCTGAACTCTCCTCTTCTTCTCTGGTCCACTGACCAGAGGCCTTAGCAGGTGACTTTTGGGGCCCTCCCAACTGGGCTTATACTAAGCGGAGCCCGGTCCCTTCTGCTTCCAAGCATTTTTTTCCACCGCCGAGCTGTGGCCCCCGCCCCACAGCTTGAGTTTTCAGGGTTGTTGCCTGGCATGGCCCTAGGTGGCTTTCCTGTGTCTCCCGTGGCCCACAGTTTGTACTCTGGCTTATTTTCTTCCTTAACATCCTAAAAGTAAAGCAACCAATGGTGATCACTGGGACAAAATCTGGGGGCCTTAATCCCAGCCCTCAGATGACCACCCAGGAAGGGCCAGGTGATGGTGATTGTAGCTACCTGGCCTGGTGCCCACACTAGAACCAGCAGGGGTATCCAGAAGCTTGAAATAAAAGACGCACGTCCTCAGAGTCATTAAAATCAGAGTTAGCAAATGTTTTGAATTTTTTTTTTTTTTGTTTCTTTGTTTTTGCTCTAGCATATCAGGATCGGGGGTGAAGGGGGAAGGACGTGACTGTCTGGACAAAATGTCTGTCCACCCTTGCACAACCATGACAGCCAGGGTCTAAAATTACCTACCTGCACCACTGTCAAATGATGGGGACCGTTGCACCCATCTCTATCCCCAAGGGCTCGCTCTTCTGCTGCCTGAAGAATGCTTGGAGCTGTAGGACTTTTTCCTGCCTGAGCAGGCACAGAATTGCATCCAAGGATGTCTCAGAAAAAGGAGAGGGCCAGGTGTGAGCAGAGTGTTAGCAACGTGAATGATGTCAGCTTAAATTTCTCCATTATTAAGTGAAAGTTAATAATAGTGATTGTCCTAGATGCATAGTAGCAAAACTCTAAATGACACCCTGTTAAAAAACCGTCTTGTTGTGGATTCTATCTCTCTCTCTATTCCTCAAATTGCATCGACGGCCTCTTACCATTTGTACCCTTTTTATTTGCATGTTTCATCTAAGTGAGAACAATTGGGAAGAAGTGAGGCAGAAAGCAGATTATCTTTTCCACACAATAGAGAAGGTTTTTAGTAATTTCCAGCCTCTCTGGTGGGCTATTATCCAGGAAAGAAAAATTACTGCTGCATCCAAATTTACCTGCAGTGGGGGAAATACACACACATGCACAAACACAAAAGAAAAGGGGGAAGTCTCTTCTCATCAAACGCATAACCTTATCTTGAGCCCATGTTTTCAAATGTCAGATCCTTTTCTTTTCCTTATGCCATCTGCGGAGGAGAAGCTAGTGTCATGTAAATGAAACTGGAAGCGTCTTCTCTATAACATCTCTTAAATCTGTATTCATGTAAAATGATACGAAGGTATAACCAAGAAAGGTCCAATATTATGGAGAGCTTTGCTGTTATTACAGTGAAATCGGTCCAGGAGCATGGCTCTGCGGTTAGACCCCTGCTGTGCCCGCCGTCTCCACCCCTGGCGACTGGGGCAGGCAGGGTGGGGAGGGTGCCCTAGTCTGGACTCCTGAGGAGCCACGGTCAGTGCTGAAAAGCATGGACCAGTTGCCCCACGGTATAGAGTCTTGCATAGCTGCGTTTTCAATCTCAGAAAAGGAGAAACCAAGAAGAACATTTCTAACATCTTATTTATTTATTTATTTATTTAGAATTTTTGTATGCCGTCCCATCACATAGCTTCGGGATGGCTTACATAAATAAATAAACATAATATAAATAGTACAAATAAACTCCAGATTCACCCTGGCTGCAGATTAAAACCTATAGATGATATTAAAAGTTGTTAAAATATTGTTTAAATAAAAAGGTCTTGGCCTGGTGCCGAAAAACAAATAACAGCACCAGGCAGACCTCTCCGGGGAACGCATTCCATAGGTGGGGTGCCACCGCAGAGAAAGCCCCTTAAAAGCATCTTGAACACTTTTGATGCACAGCCCAAAAATGCTGTTCGCCATGTATACATTCCCCCGAGGTCAATGGGACCACCTCACAGATCAGCATGCTTGGCCTTGGCGCCCAAGGGTTGACTTAGAACCTGGTGGCAGGTGCAGGTTGGCCTTCTTGGGGCCGCCACCAAGCAGAAGAGGGGAGGCTGGGATTTAGAGTGCCGAAAGGACAGGTGAGGGGAGCGATGCTTTTCACGTGTCGTGTGCTGCAGCAAAGCCCTACAGCCCGGATCTGGGGCTGCTGGCGGAGTGGTTGGGGGAAACGGGCCATCTTTGGTGTCCCCCTCCCACTCGCTGCTGCTGTGAATCCCAACCCCGCGCTGCTGGCTTGCAAATGTTTGGCAAAAGCGCACTTGCTGTTCTCCGCCACGAATCGCGTTCTGCTCTGACTTCGCCAGAGTTGGGAAACTGCCATCAAATATCTAACGCAGCCCTAAGTTATCAGGACTTGTTTGTTTATTAGCTCTTTAAGCCTAGCGTTCCTTCCTTGAACTGTGCCATTTACCGCAAGTCAAACTTCATGGCAGGCTTACTTTAGGAAGCCTTTTGTGACCAAGAAGGAAAGCCTTTTCTTTTCTTTTTCCAAATAAATTGACAAGGTTTGCTTAATCTCCCTTGCCTTCTTGGTAATCCTCTCTTCAGTCACAGACTCCCTAATTACCTGCTGTTGGGTTCTTTTTAATTTTCTCCCCCCACCCCCGCTATGCCGAGAAATCTTTCCAGAAACATGTCTGGTTTATTTCCCTTAGCAAATTGTTTGTTTTTAGCTAATTTTGTGAGCTATTCTGTGGATGTTTGCTGAGTAAATTTTTTCCGCTGCCCTCCGGCAATTATGAACTGTTTCTTAAACATAAGGGTATTTGTGCCCTCTGTGTATCTTCTTCCAGATCTGACACGGTTGTGGCAAAAGAGATAGCACAGTAAATAACATATAAGCTGTGCCATTAACCTTCACTATTTGAGACTGGTTTAAGGTTATTTATTGGGCAAATAATTAAGATTACTTTGTACAAATTAGCCGAACCAAAACAGGAGGGGAAGGGTGTATTTTGCAACGCTGCTCAATCCATGCAGTGCTTTGGGGGTGATTTTTCTACTTTGCAAAGGGGTGGGGTGTAGTTTGGGAATGTTAAGAAGAATTTGGCTGGGTGAGACCAAAGATGCATCACATCCAACTGCCTGCATCTCAGTTCCCATGCTACCCCGTTGTTCTCTACGCAGCAGTGATCAGCAACACGGTCTTCCAAACCAGAAAGTAGCATAGAAGCATCATTACCGTGGCAAAACAAGAAGACATTCATAGACTGTCCTGCATCCATTCCCTGTCTCCTTTACAAGCCAACTAAGGTGGTGGCCCTCACCTCTTTGCACAAGCTCTATTATGCTGAAGCTGCCCAACCAGGACTGACTTTGCGATGCGGGGGAGTAACTTAATGCATGTTAGCAAGAGGCCCCCATCAAGTTAATACTCCCCCATTGTGGACGGAGTTTTTGCCCAAACCTGGAGTTGCTTCCGAACCAAATTCCCCTCCTCCCTTCTCCTCCAAACAAAGCGAGCACCGCCTTCAGGGAGGTTCATGCTGCTTCTGTGCCACAGGATGGGAGTGCACCATATTACTTGACCAGTCTGCTCATTTGACTTTACTCTGAGATCCACTGAATAGGCAAACTGTCTCATAGGCAAAAGGCTTACTCTTTTCTAGAGAGGAGAGCGTTATAGTATTTATGAACATGCAACTGTGTATTTGTCATAGCTTCTCATCCTCTGCACTCACAGTAACGTCCCTGTTCCTTCACACAGTGTAGAAGCATTTGTTCATTTAAGATTAAGAACTGTTCATCTCCACCTTCGTGTACAAACGGGAGGCCAATATAGTTTCTCACGCAAGAACTCCTCTTCAGTTGTGAACCTTTCTAGTGAGAGAGACTCTTGCATGCTTTGCCTCTAGGGATATTAGTATGTAAGCATCATATATTTCTGGCAGTTACAGATTACTGAGGGCAACAGCTCACTGTACTTATATATTTCATGGCCTTACACATTAGTGCGTGAGGCAATTTAGCCAAGAGCACCGGTTAACTACTGGCCTGTCTTGGTGTTCTCTCTGAGCTAGTGCTGATACGGCGCAATTGATGTAAGGAACAAAATGAGTTTGTTACAACATATCCATTTTAATGAGTGTACTCTTTATTAATGAAGAGTGCTAAAGATCGCTTTAGACTGAGAAGTCAAAATTGATTGATGTTCCAGCACATTAATATTCCAATTTGTAGGAACTCTTGCAAGATAATCAGCCCAAGCCAAATCCTAAACAAGAACTTGCATTTAAACTCATGATGACCCAAAAGGGACATTAACTTCTGCAGTGCTTCTGCAAACAAGGATCAAGCCTCTTTTCCTAATGAGCCTAGACAAGACTGACATTCAGTGCTTCAGATGTCATGGAGTCTCTACACTTCCACTAAAGACAAGAATCTGAAATTGGCAGAAACAATTTCCTTCTAGATCAACTTTTTACTTAAGCAAAAGGTCAGGCACATGGGCCTCGCCTTGCTTAACAGCTCAGTTTCCAGTATCTGCAAAGTAACTTCAGGCACTTCTAAAATGGTAGAAAAAAACCAGCCCCAACCAGTCAACGCAGAAACTGACTTCTCTGTAGTACAACCACAGAGATGATTATTCTTTTTATTATTAATGAAATTACTGCATCACTTCCTACTGCAAAAAAGTGACTTCTCAATGTGACTTACAGACACAAATACAAAAATCCATAATTAATACAATGGGAGTAAACGAAAATCAACACAGGCTGCCATCAGCACAACAGTACAAATATAAACACCATAAAAAGGGCTGAGATGGCAGTGTGAGGAGTTTTACAATTTTCATAATAGTCTAAATGTCATCTTCCGCCCCTTCAAATGTTTTCTTCAGAGAGTAGCAAGGAAATGAAACGTGCCACTTACGGAGGAGAATTGCCCTGAGCTAGTTTAGTTTGCCCCCAGTGATGTCATCAATTCATGTTTCTTGACCGTCGAGATTCTCTCTGTGTGACAGTCCGTTAAGTTTCGCTCCATTATACCTCAATGTAATCTGCTCTTGGAGACAACATCTTGTCCGTTTTGAGGAGGAGGGTAAAAGAAGCTGCAGCCAGGAAGGAAATGTGCTGAAATAGTGATAGATTAGGAGAACAAATGGCAGCAACAGGCCCGAATAAAATGAACACTCTCACTCCACCACTTGGGACAGGGATACCTGACGAAGCATTTCTGCCAGCCACCATCTTCTTGGACAGTACATTCAACGTCTGGGTCCTTCCTCCTAATATCTTCTTCAAGGGTTGGCTGATGGAAACAAGAGGTCCCTGTCTCTGGAAGCCCCCATTATGGGGCAGTCTCCCCCCGCCCTGGGACCCATATGGCACCATCGTTGCGTTCAGCAGTAGGTCAAGTCTGCCTTCAGTGCCAAGGCATTTAACAGCTCTGAAGAGTACATATGTAGGGGTGGATTATGTCAGCTCTTTCTAATAGGCCTAGTAGTCTTAGTTTAATTGGTCTTAGTTGTTCAAGTCCCTTTTAAAAACCTCTGTAATGAAATTCTACAATTTGAGTGTTATCTATATTTTTGTATATTATGAATTGTTCTATGCTGTTCAGAGACCATCCGTTGTTGAGTAGCAGGGAAAACAAAAGAAAACATTTAAGGGTGAAGGTGAGCTAAAACAGCATGTTTGCACCAAAACCCAAAGCAGACAATCATTTGGTACAATCCTAGTACATACCTTGGGTCTGGACAGAATACAGCTTGAGAAAGTGTAATTTCCCATATTCCTGGATTTCCATTTATTTTGCCTCTGTCCCCACAGTTTGTAGGGTCATCTCTATTATTTTTGTCCTGTTGTAGAATTCCTCTGCAGCATCTGTTGCTTGAGTCTGGAGAAAGACAGCCCCCTCTGATCTGGCATTTATTAAACAGTGTCCAAGCAGCCCTTTCCCCTTTCTGTAATCACTTCCACCAATCCCATTTTAAAACTGTTTTTCAGTTCAGGTTATAGCCTGGTACGGGTTGCAATAAACTATGGGCGATGCTTCAAACTTAATAAAGAATTAAATTCATTTCTCCTCTGTTCACATCAACCACAGGAATGGAGATGAAATTCAGAGCATGCTTTTTACAGCTCTGATTTAAAACCACATCCCAGGGCTGGAATCGTGATTGTTTATGAATGTGGACTTGTTGTGGTTTTCGACAGAGATAAGTGTGCAGCAGCTTAATAAATTATGAAAAGAAATGAGTACATTTTTTAATTAAGGAATGTCAAGTACAATTACTGCTTTTTGGCCTGACCAGCAAGGGTCAGCAATAATTGATATTGAGAGAGAACTTCCAGCAAGCAGCCAGTGAGAAATGGCTGGCTTTGTTGCATTTCCCCATTGCTGAGTGATAGATCTGGGCTCCGCTCTGATCAGAACTGCCAAGAAAACCCCAGGTTTGCTAGCTATACGCAGGCCTAACTCGAGACCTTCTTACGCAGAAAATCCAGCACTCCTTCCCCCTTCCCCACCACCCGAGAAAGCAGCCACCCTCCCCTACCACGGCCAGCTGTCTTCATTCCACTTTATTGCGTTGCTCAAGGCCAGCCCCGTGCTTGACTCAATCCGCTGGCACGTATCAGCCTAGCATGGAGTGTTGGCGGCTCATCGATGGCTGGACTCATTCTCGGGGGGAGTGTGTGGGCTGCGCCCGTGCTTGGTAGGGAGACGGTGCCAGGTTCCATTCCCAGCATCCCCAGGTAGGTCTGGGAAAGGCCCTGCCTCCATCCCATGTAGAGGATGCTAAGCCAGGTGGCACAATGGGATTATCCGGATGATCCCTTTATCTGAAGCAGTGTGCCCCATGGCTGTGACGACAAGGGGGCTCAGGGTCAGTCCCTGACATTGCTGGGTAGCACTGGCAAAGACCCCGGAGAGCCGTTCACTGCCAATCTGCAGGTGGCTGGTCTGACTCACTGAAAGGCAGCTGCTTCGGCTTCTGTATTCTGACCGTAACTTGAAAAGACCACATGTGCTGCACACCGTTTGCCCAGTCATTGCAGGGACTTGCCTTCTATAACTCGCATGCTTCAGAAAAGCTGTGTGTTTCTGAAGCTTACGCTTTCTTCAGTTTTCCAGCACTCAATGTATAATTGCTCTGTGATTTCTTGCAGGCAGGTCCCCCTGTTCTGCTTGGGGAATGCATGTGCGTTTCTAATTACCCATTACGGAAAGGGTCCACCAATCCGCACATGAGCTTCTGAGCACGCAGGCATTTGGTTGGGAATTCGGCACGGACGGCAGCATACCCTGCGTGCCTTCGTATGAAAGATTCCTCTCTAAATCACCTGTCCTTCCCCCACTTTGGTCTCCTAGTCCTATGTTTTACAGCTATTCCATTACTAGGAACTTGCTATAAAAGAAATTTATGGACCAAGTTGTCTCAATTAAAAAAACAAAGTTGAAAATTGGCTTTTTTCCCATGTTAAGTAACAGTGCCATTAGCTGTTTAAGTGTCAACCTCAGGAATCTCCACATAAATTATCCTTTAGAAACCAGACAAAATTCGACCTTCCTTTGGAGATTTTATTTTTCTTTCCACGGTTCTATTAGCTGGGGCATTTGTATCCATCATGGTGCCCATCTGAAGTGTTGACTGCTCGTAAACGTCCTAAGTAATAATGTGCCGACTCCTGTGGTTTGTTTCTGTTTTCGTGATATTCTGCTGTTGGTCTTCTCGTAGAGAACTGCCTCACCCCCCTCAGAACCTTCTGGCTACGCTGAACTCTTCCTTCAGCCGCAGCGTGATCCTCTCCTGGGTGCGTCCCTTTGATGGAAACAGCCCCGTTCTTCACTACATCGTCGAACTATCCGAGAACAGTAAGTGTGGCAAAACCGGCCTCGCCCATTGGTGCCCTTGGCCTGTTCTCACTTTCTCTCGAGCTGTTTCGCCCCACTGTGAAGCTGCTGGCCCTCTCTTCTCTGCAGGAGGTTCAGATAGGCTTCTGAAAAGAACAGTGCTTTCCCCCGGCACGTGCTGCCTTTCTCTGATGCACCTGGGGAATCTGACTGGAAGCGCCCATCTGCTGCGCGGGCTGCTGCGCATGGCATTACGTCGAGCTTAAAATGCCAGGGCCGACTTCCCTGATGTTCGCTGCAGGAGCTGCAGATAGGTAGCCCTGGCACTCCTCTGGCATTTGGGCTGTGTCTGTTGTCATGGAAACCACCTCTACGAACTCTAATGCAATCTCACCATCGGGGCTCGTTAGCACCAGAGCACAGTTAAATGGCTCCACGCTCCCTGCATGCTCCTCCTCCTCTGCCCTTCGTCACCATCAGGGCATGCGCCACTGAAAGCATATTCTTTCCTTTCTTCTAAAATCCAGCGCATTAGGTGCATTTTGAGGATATCTCCCTGCCCCCCCTCAACTGCTGCTGTCAGCCAGGACATGGGGTGGACAAGGCTTCCCCCACTAATCCCCCCTGTTTAGCTGCTTTCATCTGTGTCTGTCCCATCATCTGCATGGAAGCTCTGGAGTCCTGCCATTGGCAGCGGGGAGAGGGGAAGGGATGAAGAAAGGAACCAGGGCGGCGGTGGTGGCACCGTTTGGAGAAGCCGCAACTCCAAGAAGACAGAAGGGGAAGCGTCGCATTCCAAGGAGGCCGCCTCCCTTCGTGCCTTTCGGTCTTCCCCCACTTCTAACCCCTTTACACTTTCCTCCCCGTGCCTCTTCCTTTATCACACGCAACTGCCACACAACTCCTCTGCTAGATGCAGCCAAGCAAGGGAGGTTCATGTGAGTACATGAGGACATCTCAGTGGAGGGTCTTCTCCTTCGGATACACAGAATTTCATGGCAAATGGAAAGGCCTAAGGTGCATGTACGTAAATATACTAGATCTTGACTTTCTGGGTTGTATGTCTGGTCTGCTGCGGGGTCCATGGCCTTTTGTCGCACTGCGCTGTGCTGCGTACTTCAGTCACGTCGTTGTTTCTCTGGCCATTCTCGGCAGACAAACTCCAGAATCTAAATGCAACCTTGGTATTCAGTGTCTAGAAAGGTGGGCTTGTCCATGCAGTTTTGAGTGGCTTTCCAATATAATCCAGAGTATCGGGGTTGGCAGGACTCTGTTTGTGGAAATAAGGATGACACTGTCAATTGGAAAATACAGTAATTCGCCTCTAAAAATCTGTAAGCAGCTCAGCAGAGATCTGATAACATGCTACAGAAATTGCTTCGATAATCCTGGAGAGTACGAAGGGATTTTCTGAACTCTCACACGCTGTCAGACAAATCCAATGATTTTGGCTGATGGCACTGTAATCTGCCATAGACAAGGTCTCTGTGCATATCAGATACATGAACTTCACTCAGCTTTGTAGCTGTAAGCACACAAAGCAACAAGACACAGCGCAGGAAGTGAGGACACGAGTCAGAGCACCTTCCCTTTCGCTAGACCGGTCTAATCATTTAGGGGTGCCCACGATTCAGATGGCCAGCTTCCGGCCTGAATGCAGGTCTCTGCTTCTAGCTGCCCATAGACTCGTTAGGCCACTTGGAGCAAATCACGAGCTCTTGCTTTGCATCCACTGCGTCGAAAGAAAAAAGAAAGGACAAGGGCATACCTCGAAGGGCTGCAGGAAGGCTAGGCCGAATGAAGGCTTGGCGACACTTTTCACCGCAGACCCACACAAATGATACATCGCTCATTACAAGTTAGAAGTTATGGGTTGATGATGCAGCCGTGGGTTAGTTCAGAGAGTGGGGGTACCATCAACAGTGGGGATCTGCCCAGGTTGGGCACGAGTGGACGACACGGACCACTTCTGACCAACAGGATGTACCCCAGTTGCCACGAACCAAGGTTCTCCCTTCAAACAATCACCCGCCACAGACCACTTCCTTGCGACTCTCTTCATTGCTGCCAAGTGCAAATCATCCGGAACAGATCTCCGAGCATGCACAGAGCGGACTGTTGACCCCAGTCTAGGAACCCTGCATGCCAGGGCCCCGTACCCTTGGAAGGGGCTCTCTGAAGGGGGCACGCCTCCTCTCCACATGCTGCTCATTCGAATGGGCCTCCTGTCTCTGCTGATGCCATGCCACGGGCTTGATCGCAGCGGCCTGGCTGCACTGGAGAATTTCTCATCCCCAGAGACCTTTCCTGCTAGCTGTGCAGCTCGGCAATTTCCAGGAACTGCCTGGCTTGGCAAAGCACCTGGCCTTGAGATAATCTCCTCCTCCTCCTCCTGCATCCCAAAATCTTGAGCTATCCCATCTGCTGCAGTCACACTGAGATATTCTTTACTGTCCAATTCTAAATTGTCGTCTGGGATGCAGCCAACAGTCTGTGGGAATCATTGCCCAAGTCCGTCATCCTGCCTGCTCCCAACGCCAGTGGGTTCAAAGCATGCCACCAATCTCCTGCACATTGGCCTTTGCAGAAGAAGACAGTAATAGACAATTGTTCTCACAGGACAGATGTAGGCTACCTCGGGTATGATGGAAGAGGGAACATACTAACAACTTGAATATTTTTGGAAAAAGGCTGCCGTTCATGGAGGGTTGTTCTATATGGAAGGTCAAATGAGGCAGTAGAATTCTGGCTGGTGCTACTTCAGTTGCATGTTGTATTTTTGTGGGCTCCCCCCAAAACAAGCAAAGCTTTCTCTGCATTCTGTGAAGGAAAAAACACAGCAGGTTGTGCTAGTGACCCACTGTGCTAATTTATACAGGGCTCCTTAACATGTGAAAGCATTCAAAAACACAAGGCCCTGCCCAAATGCTGAAGTATGATCGTTCCAGATTCCCTAATCTCAATCGTATTGTGCATAACGTATGGAATGTCTCTCACTGGCTGAAATCCAATCCTTTTTAATAATACTGATCCGAAAAAAGTAAAATAATCAAATACCGTGTAGTATTTGTATACATTCCAAGGTTAATTAATAGTCTTCTATGGTTTGCCACTGGTGTCCCAGATCTGCAAACCCACAACTCCTAGCTGCCTCCCTGCGTATTCTTAATTGCATTTAAATATTCATTATTTCCTGCAATTACAGGTACAAGAATATGTGGGCACTTCCTTTCTTTGTGTCTCACCAATGAAACAAGAAAAATATGTAGGGACAACGGAAAAGGAAGCGAGTTCATGCCTGTGTGTTTGGGTAATAGAAGAAAATCTTTGGAATCATGCAATCTAAGCACAGGATTAGCGCTTTCATTTTCAGCCTGCTCTTATGGATTTTCTGTCCCCTGTGCTATAAAGCAGGGTAGGTGTCATGTCAGGTGTTACTTGCCAGCATTCTTCTCTGGCGCGGCACTTGATATTACACATAATGGGCATTGCTTTTCTCTCCTACCTGAAAAATCTCCCAGTTCTTTCTTACAGGTATTTTCGTTCATTGTCTCTCTTTGTGGGTTGCCGTCCTTGTTTTCTTCCTGGCACATGTCTCAGGCATGTTACTTCGTGTTTGCTGTTCTGCAGATAGAAGCAGATGGTATCCTATGTGCAATTTTTTCCAGTGGCCCAGGGTGTATTCACAAATGTGATGCTATGGAATTTTAATACTGTTTGGGCTTTTCATCAAGAAGGAGTTTGTCCATAACGTCTCTGATGCCAGGCTGTGATTTGTATTTCTTCATTGGTTCCCCCTTTGGACTGTTAAGGAATGAATGACTTTGCAGGAACTTTAGCATATGTTACATAGACTGTGCAATCTGGCAGAAAAAGACCCCTTAAAATATTGGTTTTTAGCTGAAGAACAGTGAAAGAAGGTCCATTTTAGCAAGTCCAAGCAGACATATTATTTGGTGTGTGGATGGCAAGCCAGTAATTTTCCCTCAGGTACATTTATATGCTTTTCCTTCAGCATAATTTCATTGTGAAAAAGGAACACACATGTAAGATACCGGTGAACAAACAGTGAGATGCCAAGCACAGTTCTCTAAGAGCCCCAGTGTTCAAGAGGACAGTAATCAGATTTTGCTGCTACTGTTTCAGTGGCTTTTGTTCTGTGTGAGTATAATCTGTTTGGAAATGGTCTCGTAGAGGTTTAGTTTTAAGAATACGAGACTCACAGAAGCACCTGCTTTCTCTGTTCCCTGAGTACACTATGGAAATAGCCAGGCTCCAGCTAAGAAAAGGGGAAATGGACGTTATAATAGAAATTAAGCTGGGAATCCTTGGTTCAGTATCGTTTTAGTTCCATGCAGTTCACAGTAAAGATTTTTGTCAGAGTACCTGCCTCCCTGGAAGCCCTCTGCCACTTTTCTCCCCCTGTTTCCATCTTATGCATAAGCACTATTTATATACCACATTTTCCACAGATTTCATGTGCTCAAAGCAGTTTGCAGAAAAGACAATTTAAGTACAATAACCATAGCAAATAAAAGTACACTGCAATATAACATTGGCACTTTAACAATTACAACTCATTTAAAATGTATCAGAAGTTAACCATGTCTAATTCCAGTAATACCAACATTATTCCCACATTAAGCAAGTCATGCGACGGTTCATATTAAGGGACCCAACACTAAGATAGCTCGGCTACATAAAACTAGCAATAAAGAGGACAAGATAAAGCTAACAACGTTGAATTACCCTTAGCAACTTCCTCCAGTGAAGTAGATTATAACTTTATATGGAAACACAACCAAGGTGTCTACCTACAAACTCCTGCTTTTGTTAGATAAGACAGTCACACACAAGAATTCCAACTTGGGAACCAGACGAAAGGAACCATCTAGCATGTCGGACAGCCGAACCCGCTGCAGCGGAAGAGGCAGTCCCATGTCTTGCCAGGATGGTCTTATGGGAGCTCCCTCTTCAAAGAACCAGTAGTTGCAAGATGAAAGAAGCATCTCCTTTGGCAAATGTCCTCATTTCAGGAAGAAGACCTACGACACTCTTGTACCTTGGACAGCTCCCAGCACTAAGGATCGTCGGGCACCTTGCAATGATTGCCAATTCCTCCTCAACAGGTTTTTTTTTAAAGTAAGGATAGGAAGACACAGGAGGAGTTACACACTGAAGACCAGGACCTTTGGACCCTCCCACACACCTATAAAATTCCATGAATGGGCAGAATGAGGCAGAATTGGGGGCTTGTTTTAGAAGCCCCCAGTGCCTGTCTGTCTCTATCTCTCAGGGACTTTGACATTTCATTTCCTGGAGAGATATGTTTCATTAGCAATGCTGCCTGGAAATGACCTTATCAAAGTAATGATGGGTTGTTTCCGGAGGGTTCCATCCAATATTACTCCAATTTAAGTCCTTTGGGTTTAACCTAAGTAGGACTGCCATCTGATACGACCCACAAATGTCATGTTCTAAGGCTTTGCTTCTCCCCTCAGCATCATTCAGAACAACTTTGTTCTCCTGGGAGATCATTCTGCTGGGAATATTTGCATCTTTTGCATCTTTTTGTATTGCATAATGTTGATTATTAACTTGTTCATTCATCTATTGGGGTGACCACCATTTTTGACCACTTAGACTTTTCCAGCAGCAGGAAAACACTAGAGAAGACAAATAAATGGAATTTATTTTGCCTTGACCCACAAAGCATAGGTCATGGATGGATAGAAAGAATCACAGAGAGATCAGCTCATTTCTTGAGACAGTCTGTGGAGCCACCCCCACCCCTCCTCTCCAAAGCTGCCCCCTCAATAATTACTCATTTGTAAAATTAATACAGCACACTGGCAGCAGCGTTGAGGGCACATTAAGAACGAGAAAAGTTTTTCTTTCTGCTTTTCCTTCCTTGCCTGTTGCTCTGCCGTAGTGTATAACACAGCAGGGGTTCTGAGCAGTGCTCCTTGAGTGCTGAAGTCACGTCAAGAGAGATTGAGAACTCTCCCTTCCCCCTCTCATATCTTTCTGGTGCTGCCACTACAATAAAAATAAAGCAATAACATGACTGCAGACAGGGAAGCTGGGAATGGCACTTTGAGCTTGGGGTGAGGGTCCTTTCTTGTGATCTGAGCCAGAGAAGGCTCTTAAAAGCTTGCCTCTCCTTTGAGACAGCCTCAGTGGGTCCTGAGAATTCATATCTGAGCCAGGCTCAGGTGAGCTCTCATGGCAACCCTAGAAGAGGCAGCCGAAGCCAACCAAAGGAAGAAACAAAGAGGGCCAGGGGTCTCATGGGAGTGGAGCATGGAGAGGCCCTGGTGACCAGGCCCTGATCCAGTGGTCCTCTCTCGGCAGCTTCGGCTATGCCTCAGCTCCTGCAAATGTTTCCTAGCATGGTGCCAAGGAACTCCTTGTTTCTAGGGACCTGAACTTCATCTCAAATCGTATCCATCCACAGTAGGCATTATATTTTTGAAAGCTGACAACTGAAAATGGAAGTTATTTCAGGCCGTGTCAGTTGCAGCCCAGGAAAGAATAAGCACAGCCTGAGAATATATTCTAGAGTAGCTTACACAAAATGAAAGATTAGCACTGTCTGTTCAGTATAATGGAGGCTTATTTAATAGCTTGACCCAGCGCATCTCTTCTCAGTGCTGTGGAGCTTCCCAAGCTTTCTGGGTCAGGCGAGTGACAGTAATCCTCAAGGGAAGGGGAAGTGGGTGTTGACATTTTTATGGAATGTTTCCTATTCTGGAAGCAGGGCAGAAAAGGGCAACCAAAAATGATGTGGCATATGGAAGTCTCTTGTCCTTTTTTATGCTGTGGAACAAGCTGCTTTATTATTCAGCCTTTTTGTTATATGCTTAAGGGAGGAGCAGCCTTTGAAAAGGTTTAGTTTGATTGTCAAGAGAAGGTTTGCTATTTAAATTTTAAAGGTACTCTGCGAACTTGCTGAATCCTTGGCTCCATGAGAAGGGAAATCTCCCCCTCAAACCAGTTTTTTCTGTGCAAAGCAGAGTGCCCAGGAGATGAATAGGGTTCGTTTATATTAGTTTTCAGTTTAATCTCTCTTCCTGCCAGATCTTTTATCTTCTACCAGGAGAAGGGGAAAAGAATAAATAAAGTATTCTACAGATGCAGCATATAAACACAGCACAACCCTAAGCGGGTGGAGAGATTAATAGGCTCCGTTGTTGAATCAAACTGTTCACTAGATCGAACGGCTTGGGTTAAGCACTCTTGAGTGGTGTTTACACTTGTGGTAAACAAATGGAACAGAATTGCTCCAGGAAACAAACGGGTGACAATTAGCTCATTTGTGGACATTCTGCATTCTAGTTAGTGTCTGCTCTTCCATTTTCTTGATTAAACTCCTTCAGGCTGCTTATTAATTCAGCCCGGCCTTTGTTTCTGCTTCCCATTCATTTTTGTCATGCTCTTTGGACACTAGAGAAACAAACGCCTTTTTGATTCATAAGAGGACCTCTGTGAAAGTATAGCAAACAGTGGTACAAGAAGCAATCCATGAGGTGGGGAAAGGACTGTCTTTGCTGTGTTCTGTCCCTGTGTTGCATAGCCCTGGGTTCCATTCAGCTCCAAAACAGCATTTTTCCCACATCTTGGTGCTCAGCACTTTTGCATGGAATTCAGTCTCCTTCCCACTGTCTTCACTGAAAACTTTTTTTCTGCTCAGGATTCCAACAGAAATCACAGTTTAGCAAGAATTAAACTTGCGGGGCTCTTTCAAAGTTTACAAATGCATCCCTTGTGTTGTAGCGACTGCATCTGGGGCTGAGAAGTTGTCTTCCTGCTAACATGTGCTTGCTTCTCACTCCCACTATCCCCAAATTTGGCTCCCACACAGAAGTGTATCATTGGATGACTTCAAACAGCATCATGCCATGCCAGCAGAACTTGACTGCTCCAGGAAAGCCCCACGGATAGGACTTCCATTTCCCCTCACATTAGACTCTTCACTGGAGTCTGCTAGCTCGTTTAACTCCAAGTCATCAACTGTAATAGTCACGTACAACAGTGATATGAACGAACGCTGATATTTGGCACCAGGGCAACAAGAACAGGAGAAAATCCAGTGTGTGCCCTGAAGAAGCCAAGGGGTACTCAATGGGATGTTGCAAAGCCAAGGAGGGATGGAGAAAAGAACGTCTCACCACCGACTGGTTTTTGGGGACAATTCAAAATTATGCATGCGGCTTGGCAGCGCCACCAGGCTGAGCTGGCTCAGATGTTAACAAGCATATTGGACAGGTTCTACCAAAAGGATGGTGAAGCAGTCGCTGGGGCTCAGCAGGCCACATGGTGCTCCTCCTCGGTGTCCAAATGCCAGCATAGTTTCCTGACACTATGCCAAGGTCTTGTGGCCTTCAGCTTGTTGGGAAGGACACCAGAGTCAATTGCTGTGGAGCTGCCTTCCCCAGTCATTCTATAGAGAAGAGCTGCTTTTGCTGTGAAAATGAGACTGTTTGCCTTATTGATGCCCTTTCACCTCCTCTCTCTCTCCAGAAGGGGGCCGAGAGTTTGTGTATATTGGCAGACTCTTCAGGAGAGGCAAGGGGGATCTTCGTAAAAGCCATGGCAGGAGACATGGTCTTGTTTTGAGCCTGGGAAGTGGAATTGATATGTTGCTCACCCAGGCAATCTCAGAGACCCGTGCAGCATCTCCCAGCTTATTCGGGAAACAAATGTTGTTCTTCAGCTGTTCACTTGTGTTCGACTATAAGCGTTCCTATGGGCCAAATCTCGCCACACTTTTCAATCTCGTGCCACCTCTTTCAGCTGAACTATGCTCTGGCCCACATCGTTTTTAATGGAGTCTAACCACCCTGCTGTTTGGCAACCTGGTTTTCTCTTGCCACTCAGGATTCTAAATAGAGCTCCCGAAAAGGGGTGTGTAAGCTTCCTTTCACTCGTTTATATTCTGTATCTATATTTCATCATTATATAAACGTACATCATCTTTGACACAGGTAGGTTTGTTTCTTTCTAAGTATCTGCAGATCTAATCTGAGGTGCTTTGGCTGAAGCAGGCGGTTAATTCCTGGGGTTAAAACAAGAAGGCAAATGTTCTGACCTGCAGGCATGAAGCAACATTTGTGTTTATTAGGTTATCTTACAGTGCATTTCCAGGGGTGTTTAGAAAGCTGTTATTTGGCTTAGTAGTGTGATTTCCTAGGGGAAAAACCCTCAGTCCAATAAATCCAGATGGATTTAGCATGCACACATCACTGAATCTTAGCTATCACAGATAAGGTGGAATCTTTTGTCAGGCCAGCTTTGAGTAGATGGCTTCCTGCAAGTTTTCAGGCTTCACTTAACTCCTCTTCAAGTGATCCTCGGTTCTAATATTCCTCGTTTTAGTCCCCCAGCAATCAACCTTTCTCGTCACAAAACCTGTTATAATAAAATATATTTTGAGCATAGAAACACAGCTTTGGTCATTCCAATAGCAGTGAGGTCCAGGGGACACTACTTGCTTCTTAGTGAGTCCGTGATGCACAGAATCAGTGAGTATATGTCGATGAGAAATTTCCCCAGATTGGCAGAGATTTTGGCCAGCTTCTTTTCACTATCACACATAATTAGTAGTTCCTCACAGTGACCGCAAAGTGACAGCAATACAAGCCTGGGTTCGATACCTGGATGCGATCCTCTTTTGGCAAGGTCTTTGAAGTTGCTTTTTCGTCTGGGAACAGAAGTTCAAAGGAGCACTCTCTCCCCTGCTCCCCGTCCACCCCCGCCCCCAACTGCTGCGTTACATTTTAAAGATCAGTTTAGGAAAGATTGCCACACTCTGACCCTTTTCGTGAAGACTGTCGCTTTCCAGGGGCCTGAAATACCTAATGAGAGCGCTCCCAACAAGAGACTCGTTGCCTTTTTTCGCACCAGTTCCCGGCTGTTGTCCCCTAGAGCAGCGGCTGATGCTGCAATGTCATTCCAGCCCCCCAGAGACTTCCTGGGAGCCTGCTTCTCTTGCACTGCGTGGCCTGCAGCCAGTCAAGAGCTGTGCAGTGGCAGGATGATGTCACAGCCTCCCTGGCTAATCCGTTTTCCCCGGACACCGGCAGCTCTGAGTGTTGATCTGAAACCATGGCTGGGCTCCAGTCAGAAAGAGGGATAAAGGAAACCTGCTCTAGGACAAGGCATATTTAGGCGCAAAAGAAGTCCTCAAGCTTTCACCAGCCAGCCATGTAGGACTTTCTTCTGTCCAAACATGCATAAGATTGCACCCTGACTCAAGGCTTCCCAAATAGGCAAGCACTTTATTTATTTATTAGATTTGCATCCCGCTTCTCCCTTCCAGGGAACTCAAAGTAGCCTGATCCTTCACCTCTTCCCCCTCTCAGTCTTATCCCCACAGCAGCCCTGTAAGACCAGCTGGACTGAGAGCCTGTGACTGGCCCAAAGTCACCCGGTCGGCTCCATGGCCGAGCGGGGACTCGAACCCAGGTCCCCCGGGGCCCAGTTTCACACTCTTAATCACTACACTCCCCCCTCCCCCGGCTTTTTTCCTTTTACAGCAATCCATAAAAGTGGAAGGCTCCTTCAACACCCACGGAATATTTTCCACATCCTCCTCAACTTATTGATAGCATCATCCTAGGATGGAAAGGAGAGAGCACACATTCTGTTCCCAAAATATTTCAGGTTTTCCTGTTGCGAATCCAATGCGGGGAGTCAGGAAACTCAGCGTGTGGAACAGACAAGCTAGCGATGGGGTGGCTTTCGGCACTTTCACTCACTTTACCTTACTTCAGGGGATTCCCCCTCCGAAATCTGCAGGCAAACAATTTTCTCAGCACAAGTAAAACACACAGGCACTCTTCCAGGCATGCAGATTCCCCACCAGACTCGCAGCGGCGATGAGCCGATTTGGCTGAGAAACGATACCTGCATGGAAGCTGTGGGAAGAAGATATTTCAGGGTAGCTGTGAATTTCATTGGCGTCTTCAGCCAGAGTTACTCATGGGTGTGGTACTGCAAATGGACTGCCAAACAGATGGGTTGAGCAATACACAGCCCATCTGTCTTTATCACGCTCATTTCCTCCTTTATTAAAATGTTAATGAATATAGTTTTTATTTATTATGCAGTGACATGTGCAGCATCCCCTTTCAGTGGAGGTGCAGTCTGCTGGAGCACGTGGTCTGATGGGGAAGTGTCTTCCTTTCCCAGGGAGAAACTTATCCTGGAACTTTCTCCTGCGGAAGTTAAAGGAACTGCTGCCAGTTCAAAACAACTTTTATCCTTGGCAGGAATGTTAAAAGACTGGTTTAAAAGGGGGCAGGAAAAAGTATAGACTAGGGAGGGTGTTTTAATCCCCCTCTGTAAAGCAATGCTGTGTGTGTATAGACAGACAGTATTTTTATACAAGCCTTTAACTATATTCCCAAGAGGACAAGTCAAGGAATGAATCAAGCGAATGCAGTTCCAGCTGCCACTGTGGGCTAAGGTGCGATGCCAGAGACTTCAAGGAAGAAGTGGATGTTGAGATAGGAAGCAAAAGAGGAAGAGGCGGCATAACGTGGGTATCCTGGGAATGAAATTACTGTGTTAAGCAACAAGGCTAGGCGTGGGTATTGCAGAAGAGAAGGATGCATGATCCAGCTTTGGTCGCTGGGAGGCATCACTCTTTGAGAAAGGAACTTCAAAGAAAATCTTCATTTGCACCATGCAATTTCTAGGACTGTATTGGCCAAACAGTGAATTTAGATGGAATAAAACCATTTCAAGCTTGTAACAGAAAAGGTCTGTGAACTTCTGAACTGCTTTCAGAATGTTGCTGTGTATGGAGGTTAACACAATGATAAATATATGAATCCTGGTTCCTTGAATGCATTTTCAAATACTTCTGTGAATGGGTATGACTTGAGAAAGGCACTCATATCATTAACAGGTAATGCCAGAAAACAACCTTAAGAAGATTAAGGTTCTTCAACTTAGCAAAGGACAACTAAGGGAAGTTGTGATAGGGGTTTATAAAATAATTACAAGGTAGCTTCAAAAAGTGTGTTTTAATTGGACTTTAATCTGTTCTTCTTTGAAAAGGTATCCATTGCTAATGACGGTATTGTGGTAAACAGTGCTCTACAACTGAAGAAGAAATGACAGTTTCTCCAAAAAAATAAATTGCAAGCATTTTTGAAGTCAAGCAATCTGTTGCTTTCATTAACGATTCTCAAAAAATCCCCAATATTGAACTAGTTCCATATTTATGTTAATCAGCTAAGCAGTTGATTAATAACATGAAAACAAGACTATTAATTGACCAGCAGCCCAGTCCTAAGAGCAGTTACTTTCCAGCAAGGGCCATTGATTTGAACTGAGTTTGCTTTTTCTCAGTAAATGTGTTAAGTATTGGGGTGTAACTGCTCTCTCTTCCTCGTAATTAAACCGGAGCCAATGAGGCTAAATACGTTTGCCAGGTGTCATGGTTTAATGGGTTTATGGATTGAGTTGTAAGAAACCTTTGATCTGTTGATTGTCCTAACTTGGAAATCATGAGTAAGGAGTTTTCTTTGAGGCCTTTTATGTTTCCCTCTGTGGGTCTTGGTGGCACACAGAAAGGGTAAGGCTGAAATACAAGACTAAACCAGGCAGCAAAAGACGGTGATGGTGGCAGCGGCTGTGTGAAGAAGCTACGCAGGGAATTGCGCTCTCCTTTGCTGGGTCTTCTGGCTCCTCCTTACCTCATGATTTGCAATGAGAGGGGGTTAAACTAGTCACATGCGGATGTAATTGGGATGACTGGAATTCTGTTCCTTTCCATCAGATTCCCCCTGGAAAGTGCATCTCTCTGACATTGATCCAAAGATGACCACCATCACTGTGAGTGGACTAACCCCAGCCCGTACCTACCAGTTTAGAGTGTGTGCAGTTAACCAAGTGGGCAGGGGCCAGTACAGCATAGAAACCAGCAGGTACAGTTAAATGAACTCCCTCCGTGAATATCGGATCGGTTGCACTTCTTGGGGGACAAAACTATTTATCCGGCTAGGTAGTCTGACAATAAGGACCCCTGCATGGACATGGCCTTCACATCTGGCCATTCCCAGTAAGGCACCTGCTTCAAGCCACTGGCAGCTGTGGACAGAAACCTCACGCTCTTTTATTAGAAGAGTTCAAGCTGTTGTCCCTTGCACATGTTTTCATCATTTGATGGTGTGATGAATTTCCCAGGAAGTTGAAAGGGGTAATAGGTGTACTGCCAGCACAGAGAATGGGAGACTCCGGACGGATCCCAGGTTCATTCTCTTGCCACAGGGAGTTCCACCCCAATAACTCCTTTGATTTTCTAAACATTTTGGGCGATTTCAAGGTCTCATGAATTATCTGCTGTGCATCTCTGAATGGTGGTGGACTCTCAAGAAGTTGGGCCCAGCCCCTGAGGTCTTTGCGCCTCAACATAAAGTTTAGGGTGGTTACCTGTCTTTGGCCGGGCCCAGGCTCAGCTGCAGAGGCCTAAAATAATTGTTTGTGGGGTTAACTGTGTAACAGCTGCAGTGTGTCCCGGGGGCATTGATCTGGCCTCCTTTTGGAATCGAGCTGCACAGGACATTAAAAATGACTACCACTTTTGATTAAAAATGTATCAGTGCTTCTATCCGAGCCAGAGACTTCCTGGGGACTTTGAACCAGTTTTTTAATGTGGGTATCTAAGGTTGGGGGAGCGAACGGAAGGAAACCATTTGAGAAGAATTACAGATTCTGGGCGACAGCATGTGAACTCACTCAGGCTTGCAGTCTTTGTAACGGATCGTGGCAAGCTGGATCATTCAGATAGAATAAGCTCGGCACAGCAGCTGTCTTGCTTGTTGCTTGCTTAACTGATTTTCTATTATGTTGATTTGTTACAACTATTTCAAGCATGTCTACAGCAACTGAACTATGTTACTTTCTAGTTAGACCTCTGTAAACAAAACTAGATTGCCTTCAAGTGGAGACAAGATATGCAGAAGTTGGTTTACCAGCTTGATTCGTGTTTGCTTGCACCTAGGTTGATGCTTCCCGAGGAACCACCAAGTGCCCCACCTAAAAATATTGTGGCGAGTGGGAGGACCAATCAGTCCATCATGGTCCAGTGGCAACCCCCTCCTGAAAGCGAACACAATGGGGTTCTGCATGGGTACATCTTACGGTAAGTGGCCTTCGTGTGCCTTGAAGGTAAGAAGTCTGGAACGGAAGCTGTGAGTAAGGTGGAGATGCACCAGGCAAATCAAAGTTCAACGAGAAGGTGTTAATAGATCTCACCAAATTTTCCCGCAAGGGATTACCCTCAGAGATATGGAATGAATCTCAAGCCTAGGTTGGAACAGAGGTTCTGAGATTGCCTTGTTCTCCAGCTTGAATCGATGTCAGAGTTGTAGAGTTGTTCCTGGAGTGATTTATTTCCCACTTTTAGCCCATCTAACTCATAATTTCACACCAGGCTGACCAGAGTTCAGTGGAGTTTCCGCCTCTCCAGCGGTCACTCAAAAGCTTCCTAGCACATATTCTCTACAACAGGCTTCACCCAGCTGTTGAATGGCCTTGGATAATGGGAGTTGCAGTCCAACGCCTCTGGAAAGCAGCAGGCTGGAGAAGCTGCAAGACCAGAACGGTGTGGGACCTACAGTTAGTCGGCCAAGTCCAGTTTCAAATCTTTGCTCAGCTGCAAAGCTCCCAGTTGATCTTGGGCCAGTGACTAATTCTCAGCCTAACCTGGTTTGTTGTAAAGGTGAAAAAAGGAAATACTGTTCAGAGGGCCTTGAAGAAAGGTGTGATCGTAATAGGATTATGATCACTAGATTGACAGGGTGGTTTCCTTCCATGCCTTTTTCTTTTGCTCTAAGGAATGTGCTGCTGGGCAAGCAGAACAATATTAGGAGAGTTTTGGAAACCCCTCCGTGCTGGACAGTGGTTACCACTTTTGAACCGAGTCTAATGTGGAATGAAGGGGTTTGTTCCAGGGATTTTAAAAACCGTTGGTTCATGTTCTTGTCTGTGTTGGGACCCACAGCAGTGCAAGAAAATACCGGGAATAATTCAAACACTCCCCAATAGCACAGCAGTAGTTTCTGCTCTTTTTCCCACTTTCACTGGCAGAACTGATAGCAGCAACGCTGAACTAGTTGATGCTTTATGGCTATTGATCCTTCTGACAATTGCTCTTATTTTAACCAATGTTTCAAGCAGATCTTTTGTGTTCGGTCGGTTGATGAGATCTCATTGACCGATGGACATCCTTAAAGCTAAGTTCACAGGATAGGGTGAACACACTTAAAATGAATATTACACCTCAAATTGATTATATTTTGCATGGTGTTCCTGGAGTTATACCTAACAAATATTTTCAAAAGCTTAATAATTTTGATTCATCATTTTTATGGATTCTGCCCCACTGTAAATATCCTTGCAAAGGATGCAGCTTTCAATTATTAGACGATCTTTGCTTATCCGTGAAGAAAATTAGGAGGGTAGGTACTCGGAGCAGGGCCTTCTCTGGGGTGGCGCCCAATCTATGGAATGCGCTCCCCAGAGAGGTCCACCTGGCGCCGTCGTTATTTGTTTTTTGGCGCCAGGCGAAGACCTTTTTATTCAAACGTTATTTTAATTGTTAATATTTTTTATTTTATTCTTTGGCCAGGGCGGCTTAATTTATATTGTTTCATAGGATGTTATTTATTTTTGTTTGTGAGCCGCCCCAAGGCTTCGGCGAATGGGGCAGCATAGAAATTCCCTAAATAAAATAAATAAATAATCGTCACAGGCTTATCTGGCAACCAGTACTAAATTGTGGTCTTTTCCACAAAGACTAGACTTTTCTGCCTGGTCAGTTCTGTAATCATCATGCATTGATCCTTTTGGAACTGGTTTGCATTGGATTCTCGCTATACCAGAACGGAGAGGATGCATCCTGGCATTACAGTAGCTGGAGAGGTGCAGCACTTTTTTCCGTAGCTGTTGCAGCTGGACACATTTTTCATGCAAAATTAACACTTTGGGGAAATCTGGATTTAAAGATCAGCAAGAAAACACTTATTCGGTGGAGCATCGATCAGCTCATAGGTCCTGAAAATAACATCCTGTCATTTTCTGTTTTGTGTGCTAATTATAAATTGATGCAGTGGTTGAATGGCATTTGAAACATTTTTTAGAATCCAGGTTGGCTCTGTTGTTTTCACAGCTTCTGAGCCACCAGTGTCATTGGAAGTATTGATTGATGCTGAATGGCGACATCAGCCTACAGCCTATGCCTATAAATATCTATTATCAGTGAATAAATATGATATACGGGGCCTTCAGCTAGATTGGTATAATGAATTGGGGCACCCCATTTGCCTAACCAGAGCAGCACTTTATTGCCATCTATTTCAGAAGGTGTAATGGATCTTATGTTACATCTAATCTAGCAAACTTGGATGCTTTGTGTAGAGTAGACACCACAAGGTCTTTTTGATAAGGGCTTGATTAAATGGCCAGTTGTTGGAGGTGGATGCAGCTCATGCTTCTCTGGTGCGTATGTTCTGCCAATGCCCAGTGGCTACTTTCTTTTGGGAGAAGGTAATAATTTGGATAAATTCGGTGATGGAACGTTCTTTAATATTTAATGGTGCACATGTTCTTCTTAATTATCTCCCTGTCCCTTGGAATTTAGCGCAAGGTCAATGCAAATGGATTTCCCATGCCCTTTTGACAACTAAAATGCTGCCGCTACCACACTGGAAGGATGAAGGAGCACCAGTGGTACCATAATGGGGTGTAGGAGTTAAGGAAACTTTTGGTTTTTTGAAAAGTGTCTTTGGCATAGTCTATGAATGGACAAATACATCAATATTTGAGTGGCCTTTGTTGAAGTTTATATATATTTACTTTCAATAATAGCTTTCTTCATACAAAATATGCAGGGATATTTATCATACATGCCTTTAGTGTTACCCTTAAATCTTATGTAAGAAAACCGTAACACTTTATTTTGGTTTTTTTTCTTCCCACCACCCCTTCTCACTGTTGTTGTTTAGATTTTGTTCCACAGAACACAGTAAAAAACAAACAGAAGGTACCAGTATTTCAAATTGTCACATAACTCTCATGATAAGTGCATAATAATAATGTGAATTAATATCTATTAATTAGTGAGTTCAAACTGAGCGTACACAGTGTAGGCCATTGTACTTGGCATCTTGTACTAGACGCTCGATGATGAATTCTTGGAACAGAAAATGGCGTGGCTGGGTCCTGAACTAATCTAGTCCCAACGGTTTTGCTCTCTCTGCTAATTTTTACTGAATCTTGCTGATTTGCTTTTTATGACCTTGAGATGTTGGTCCTCCATGCTCTATCCCTGCCCTCGCAAGACCTGTCGCACACCAACTGCCCAACCAGAACAGACCGGCCTGATGAAAAGCGACCCCCCCCCCCCAAAGTTTGCTTTCAGCGCTGCTCCAGCGCAGGCCGCAAGCTTCTCCTTGGGCTTCTCCTCTTCCCAGCTGGAGTCCGTCCAGATGCCTGCAGTCGGGAGTCGACACTCCGTGGCTGCATATTTAAAGCCAGAGAGAGGCCACGTGTTGTGTGCCTGTCAGGTGCAGGCACTGCCTGGTGCAGAAGCGGACTGCCTTTCGGCCATCCGGTCACTAGACTATCTGAAGGTCTCCCGAGCCTTCAGCAGTGATATTTGTCAAAGGCCCACTGAGGGAAGCCCACGCGGCATTTCCAACTGGCCATCACCTGCCCTCCTCCTGCCCCGAAGGGACACGCGGCATTTTGGGGGCCAGGGCTTCTCAGCAAGTCAGCAGCACTGTCACAGACATTTTCCGCACTTCACCGGCCTTCGGTCGGGCAGGCAAGCAGAGCAGCGAGCTGCATGGAGTGAAGCCGGCTGTCCCTCCACCGAAGCCGGCCGTTGTCTGAATGGCCTCGCGGCACCTATCCAGTCAGAGGCCTGGAAGTTCACAGGCAGAGAGTCTCAGGCCCAAGCATATGGCCCTCCTGGTTCCCCACCCAGCCTGTAAAATCCTCCAGTAAGGGCCAGTTCCCTCCCAGTTCGCTGTGCGACTGGGGAGGGGTGTTGCCTCCAGGCACAGGGACGCGGAACTCTAACAAGGCTGGTTGGTTGCAGAGAGACTGCTCCGAGCCCACGGTCCCACTTGAGGCAGCCCTTCCCTTCAGCCACCTCTCCTCATGGGAAAGGCTGGGACTAAGGAGAGGGAGCCACCAGCCCAAGACACTCCTGAGGCACAAGGTGAGGCCCGAGTGCAGCCGGCTCAGTGCGCATCACTCGGTGTATGTGAGCCCCTGTGGTGGCATGTGTGAATTCTGTGCATGAGAGAGAGAGGATATACTTGTGCAGCAGGTGTGTGCAAAGGAGTGCCCCCCCCCCCCACTGCTGAAGGGAGGCCATCCGTAGCCTTGTTCCCGGGGACCAAAGATGTTCTCAGCACTGCATTTAGCTAATGCCCAAATAGCCCCAAATGTGGATATACCGGGGGTCAAACCTGGTGCCTTCTGCATGCACAGAGAGGTGGCTCCCCCACGGCCTTCTGATCAGCCCGGAAAGCGGGGGATAATGGGTTTCCTGCTGGGGCTGCGTGGGGCAGGAGTAGGAAGGTGATAGAACTGCACCCGGGCTTTGGGCTAGTCTTTCGAAGTGTGGATTCAGAGCAACCTCTTGTCAACCACAACTGTTGCCTGTGGCAAGAGCAAAGCACTGCGAAAAACACTGGACCGATGCTCAGAATGGCAGCCCCCGTATCCAGTCCCTCCCCTTCCAAAACAGCAAGTTCAATTTGACTCGTGTCTTCACATCAGTGCAGAGTGCTCTTCCCACCCTGCACAGTTGCACCAGCTACCTCTGGAGGGCAGAGAAGCCCAGACTGTAAATGATTTCAGGACATGGAATAAATCAAACCAGACGCTGCAGACAGACTCGGGAAACTTGACGCAAACTGCTGTTTTTGGCACCAGCTGCGTGCTCTTTGTCTCCATGCAGCGTTCAGGGCTGGCAGCAAGCAGGCTCAAGGAGAACCTGCCTCGTCACCCAAGCCCCTTTCCCTATTTGTGGCGTGTTAATTTAGGGGTAAGTGGAAGTGCGAGCAAGAGAACTATTTCTATGTCTGCCTTTTCCCTGACTCATAATGCCTCATTTGCAAGTCAGACTGGTATTTAGTGTACTTATTTCAGATATGCGGATTAGCATGTTCTGAGCAGCCCCTGCACAGTGTCTTCCTGCTGAAGAAAGAACATTCATCCCCGCCTCTCCTCAAGCCCTCAGTCCTCCAATCACCGTTCGGTTTTGATAATGGTTATTTCCTTTGAGTGTGACTATATGCCTTGGCTCTCCAGGTCAGGCCTCCTACACAGAGATGTTGATTCAGTCTCTCTTCTGCAGCATCTTGCATTACTTTTGTGTTTGGAAGAGAGCTCATCACCATATATGCCTAGTGGCTTATGAGTGTATATGTGGATGTCTTTTTTTCATCCTGTAGTCGGGGCTTGAGATCTGAAACAGGCAGACTCCAATCTTGTGCCTACTGCAAAGAAGAGCAGCTGAAAAGCAGCCAGCTCTCCACCGGGGCGCTCCTTTCATGCCCTGGTGGCATTTGGTGGAAGGGACTTTAGCTTAGCATTGCCAGCCTGGCATCTCCAGTTTAAGGGCCCCCCGTTAAAGAGGATGGGGGAGTTTGCCTGAGGCCACAGACAGCCTCTGCCAGTCTGCAGGCCCAAGCAAAATGGCAGTCCTGAGAAGGTACCTCTTCTTTGTGGGGCTGTCCTTGAATGTTGTCCAGAAGCTGCATCTAGCACAGAATAAAACAGTCCAAATATTGATTTGCGGAAGCTGCCATGAGCCCATTACATGGCTATTGGACAAGCAGCGCCAGTGAAGCATGAGCTCCTGGGCACAGTTCAAGGCATCGATCTTGACCTTGGGCCTTCTGAATGATCCGGGATTTGCATAGTGCAAGCAGACTTGCCTCCTGCATCAGCCCACTGGCTCACGGAGAGGATGCGGATGGCAGGCCGGAAAGGACGGCAGCTCAGGCAAAGGTGTGCCTTGAATTCAGAAGGTCCTATGCTCAGTCCCTGGCCTCTTCCGATAGGGCTGACGGAACCTCTGTGAGCGGCTGCCGAGCAAGGAAGACAGTTCTGAGCTAAATGTTGCAATGGTTGTACTGGTGCCTTTGCAAGACAGACAACTGGGAGGCTACACAGAAGAGGCAGCTTTCCGGAATGGCACTGCCCTTTGGAGCTTGCCCCTCCACTGGCTCACCTGGCTGCATCTCTCTCAGCGGCTGCAGATCTCCTGCAGTCCTTCTCATTCCCTCAAGCTTTTAATAGATCCTGGTTTCATTTGTCCCACTACTTCCTGAAAACGCTTGTTCACTTTTTTGTCTCTGCTTTACAGCTTTCTCCTTTGCATTGACCATTGCTTATTGACTGCTGAATATTGTAGGTATTAGCTTCTGTTAGACACCTTGATTACCTATTTGTAGAAAGGCAGGTTACAAACTGAACAGGGCTGCAATTCTATACTTACTAACCCCTCAGCTGTCCCACTGAATCCAGTGTGATTTACTCCTGCATAGCTATGTGTAAGATTACACTTATACAACTGGAGCTCAGTCGGTGAGGTACAGTCGAGAGAGTGGTGGACTCGGAGAGCAGAGGTGTGTCTTCCAGTCCCCACTCAGCCCTCTAAGCCACTGTGGCGAGTGGGGCACTCTCTTTCTCAGTTGAACCACCCCATGGGGCGGTTGTGGGGCTCAAAGGAGAGCACCTATGCAGGCTGGCAAAGCGGATCCTGATTGCTGCCGTGGGCACTCGGAGGCTGGACAGATGTTGCCCATTCGCAACCACCAATTAAGCCTTTGCGTGGCCTGGAGCAGCACTTGGCCATAAAGACTATTTGCTGTAGCGATTAGTTGTAAGGTGAAACCTTGACTCACTTGTGGCCGCTCCAGAACTCTTCATCCAGTCATTCCCTATAAAGCCCTGTTACTCCCATAAAGATCATTGCTGCACTTTGGACATGGATCCCAGTCATCGGCTGGTCGCTCTTGAACTCTCATTTAGGGGGCAGAAGTCTCAGGGATAAACACAGCTCAAGCTGATTTACAGCTCCACCCTGACAAAAAAATAATGTCTAGAAGTGTCAGAAGTGGAGGGGGCATGGAAAAGGAAGCTGGACTCTAAATCATCGTTTTTATTAGACAAGCTGTAATTTTTCTACAGCTATAAAGCAGGATAAAACACAAGTTTTGCTTAGCCCTGGGCACGTCGTCTCAGTGAGTTCAGAATACAAATATCAGGGCAGTCAAGCAGAAGGCATTCCGCTTCTGCCGGTGCTAATGTTCTTTTCCTTCTATTGACTCATTTTCTAATGCCAATATTATTCCCAGTGTTCTTGCTCTTCCTCTGTAAAATCGTTGGGGGAGAGTGTCCCATCCGTGCTGCTATCGCTGTGCGGCTCAGTTTCTTCTGCCCAGTGACCGCCGTGCTGCATGGCCCGGACCTCCACGCATCCCCCCACCTCTGCCCTGGGCTTCTGGCTGTACTTGTGCGTCTGGAGAACAGTCACGGTGTGCTGGGTTCCTCCAGGATCCTGGGCTGGAGGCCGCTGGCCATCTTCATGGGTCCCTTTAAGCTGGGATAGGCAACATGGGGCTCCCTACTCTCAGACCCCTTTCCTGGTACCTGCCAAGATTCTCTACTTCTTCCACATTTTATTTTGAGCAAATAAAGGCATTTTGAGGAGAGTGTTTGAGAAAATGAAATGGGAAGGTAAGCTGGCCAGCCAGGCCAGAGCGAAGGAGAAAGGAGCCCCTTTGCTTCCTGTGAAGCTGTTTCCTGTGGGCGCCCTCTTTGCTGTGCTGTGTCTCAGCACCTGCCTCCGCCTTGTGCTCAGGCCTTTGGCCAGGCTACCCCGTTTTGCCCGTGTTCCTCAGGGACGCCATCCTGCGGGGCATCCGGGGAATCTCTCAGATCAGCAACTGTTGCCCGGAGGTGGCCTCCCCTGCTGAAGCACTGGGGCCAACCAAGCTGTCCTCCTCCCCCAGTGAAGCCGTGGCCAGCTCTGATTTCGCCCGAGGAAGTTGCCGCAGAAGGGGGGATATGACAGCTTCCTCCTTTCAAAGGAAGCCATTTTGGTGGCCAGTGTGTCCGGCTTCAACAAATGATCCTCTTTCTGTATAGGTATCGTCTGGCGGGCCTCCCCGGAGAGTACCAATACAAGAATATCACCAGTGCAGAGATAAACTACTGTTTGGTCAAAGACCTGATCATCTGGACTCAGTATGAGATCCAAGTGGCGTCTTACAACGGAGCTGGTCTGGGCGCCTTCAGCAGGGCAGTCACAGAATATACGTTGCAAGGAGGTGAGTTCTGCAGGGCGTCTTTCGTCCCGCTGCTTGAGCATAAAATGCCCGCGTGGGTGTTAGTGGGATCACTCCTGAAAGCACGAGGGGGAGACTCTTTCTCAGCAGGCTGAGTGTGGGAAGAAGCATAATGTGAGCAGGGAGGAAAGCAGGAGGTGCTGATGTGCCTTTTCGGGGTTCAAGAAGGTGACGGCCAGCATCTGCCTTGCCTTTCCCTCTTTTACCATGTTCAAACATTCGTCTTTGTTGTTTAATCCTCCTTTGTTTTATTTCTGGGCAGCCTAATCTTCCCACTTCGCTTGAATCCCACTCCGTATCTGACACAAGATGCAGTCAGATACAACGTGGGCCAAATTATATTCTGGACTGGACCTCTGTTATTGCTCTGCAAGTATGCAGTTTTAGGAGTTATTCCGTGAGTACAGTTTGGCCTAACCAGGAGTAGCAAGTGACTCCCTTCCAAAGTTTGCTGGCTCATGTGCTCATCTTGACTGGCGGATCCAACGTCAGGGTAGTCCCATGGGCCTGATTCTACTGGATGTGGCTAGAGGGCCTTAGGAAACGTCAGCATCCCAGCACCAATGCTGTGAGAGTGCTTTGCCTTCAGAGCCACGGCGCTAAGTTTGGAGAACGCTCTCTCCATCCCCACACCTGGCACTGTGCTTTCCGCACTGGCTGCGGCACATTTCAAGGAGCATGGTGGGAAGAAAGAAATAAGGCTCCGCTAGGACGCAAACATGTGCTTGATTGATACAGGCAACCTTGCAGGGTACAGAACATTTTTGAGTTTGATGCTCTAGCTCGGAGGCTTGTATTTGATACTGGGAATATTTCCTCCATGTAGATACAGCAGTTGCAAAAGGATAGGTTAATGGCCCCAGGATTTTGAGACCTTTCGCCCTCGTTGTTCCAGAGTATCATCTTTGCTCATTTGTAAAAGGCCTCTTGTGAATGAAAATGAAGCCATTGTAGTGTCCATTGATGTCCCCAAATTGCATCCCATTGCTGAATTTAGTAGAGAGTGTCGTGGTTTTAGTTTTAGTGAGTTGTAAAAAGCAAGAGAACTGTTAAGAGCTCCCATCTGAGATATGGTACATCAGCTACTCCATAATCAGCAATGGTTTTGCTGACTGGGAATAGGAGAGTAATATTACTGCATGATTAAATACAGTGCACCTTTGTGAGAAGGTTTGCATAACTCGGTTAGAGACGAAGGGGGAAATTCAGCCGCAGCGAGATGGGGCAGTAAAAGGGACACCTGATTTCTCCAGGTGTTCTCCCAGGCACTTCCTTGGCAAGAAACTAGCTCAGAATTAATCAGCTGAAGCAGTTTCCAGTAAGGCGTTTCTTGGAGAGTAGGAAATAGAGATGGTTCTTGTACTATTGGCGTGCGCACACACAATGTTCCCTGGTTGATCACTGGAAGCAGGATCTGGCCAGATGGATGCCCACATCCTTGATCAGGCTCAGCACGGTGGTTCTTGTGGTCCACATGTCTCTGAGAGCACCAGTGTCAGCTCTCGATAGGTGCTTTGGATGTACTGCAGGATGTACAGGGGAAGCCACACAGTGGATTTAATTATCATTGTTCAAGCTCATTTTATTTTATTTAAACTCTACAGACACTGCGTGATGGATCCGTTCCATAAGGAAGGCACAACCTCGGGGTTCCACGGGCTGAGCAGGGCTGCCCAGGACATTTTGGGGGGCTTTGATGGCACATAGCAAAGGCAACACACACCATTGAGAGATCTTTTTATTTTTATTTATTTATTAAAACATTTCTATGCCGCCCCTTGCCGAAGCCTCGGGGCGGCTCACAACACAAAATAAAATACAATAAAATACAAAAATAACAATATAAAATTAACAATATAAAATAAATAACAATATAAAAGAAGTCAATAAATAAATACTTTTCCCTTGACAATCAGTCGTCTTCAAATCTTTGCCACATTCCCCTAAAGACCCCATTGGAAAAATGAAATGCAACAGACAAAGCCAATTAAGGGCAATCATTACTTAACAAATAACAGGATTCCCCATTCAATTCAGATATCTTTATCAAGAGAGATGTTAGGCATATTGTTAAAAGAAAGCTGCACCTCCTTCTAGAACTCCATCTGTGCTGTTTCTATTTAACCATTGGACTATATCCCCTGATGGAAATATTTGAAATGCACCGGGAATTATTCATTAAATTTTTGGTATATTTAATTGGCTGGCCCCATTACATTTTCTCTGCAATTGGTGCAGCCACGTCCTTTTGTTTGCACAGGAAGGAATAGCCTACTAAAATATTGAGAGTTCTGATATATTCTTCTCCACAATGTCTCACTCTGAAGTGGCACGCATTCCGATACTCCTTTCCTACCTTGATTGGAATCATATTCTTTCTGCTGCCTGTAAGGTCTTGACATTCTCTTTCATTTGGCATTTCATGTTGTGCTGATACTTTAACCATCTCCTTCAGCATCTATTTAGATTTCAGATCTTTGATTCCTTTCCTTAATCCCAGCAATTGGCTCTAATGTAGGTTGCTTGATATGGCGTGATGTTATTATCATCTTTTATTGACCAGCGGTCGGTAGTCATTTATATATATAAATCCTATGCCGTACGTTGGAAGAGGTCCATTCTGCATTACAGAACGTAAGGTTCCTTGCATTCTTGAGCAAGGAGCTTAAACTATGTGATAGATAGTGAATGGCTGTAGATTAAAAGTTGGACATTTAACTTTTTTAAGTCTATTTTTGTGTTAGTGCTTCATAATCTAGACAGATGAGCCACATAGCTATGTGCTAATGTGGATTTTATTGCACTGCAAATGATTAGGTTTTCTCTTTCGAAGGTTTCTCATTTGCCATGGAAAGGGCAGCCTTTCCTGGACCCCATCTCATTTGAGAGATGACTAATGTCAGAGCCTCTCAGTGAGGTGATGGGTTTCCCTCTGTTACTCTGCAGTTGGAGAAAATCCAGGCAGTTGCTGCTTGTGACCATTTTTCACTCCTGAATAATATAAACAGCTCCCAAATCCCTCGTGGGGGTGTAAGAAACGGAAACTTTCTCTTCAGGCTTTCTTCTCTGTGCATTCGAATAATTGTGTTAGAAGATGATGAGATACTCCGGTGCAGGAAAGCCGCGGGCACATTCACTTCCTGGTTGCTTCCCAGCTCAGTGGTAGTGATGGTGCCTTCAGAGTGCAAAACCAGTGGCTAAGAACCTGCAGCAGAGACCAAAGGTCCATCGAGTCCAGCAGTAAGCGGTCAACTGCCTCTCGGCTGCCCATCTGAAGCAAGCAGCTGTTTCTGGCAGCACTGCTTTTCTTTCCCCGTGGAAACCAGTAGACGGATCGCACCACTGGTTATAAAGAGGAGAGAGGGGGAGGCCACCTGTGAAAAATAGGCTGGAGGGAAGGTGAAGGTCACACCACCACCAAGCGTCCTTTGTCCAACAAGGGTCCTTAGCAGGAGCTGGGCTTTGTCCCTTCCAGCCATTTTCCAAGAAGGCAGTTGAGTGGCAGAATCGCTTAGTCAGCTCGCAGAGCAGAACGATGGTTCGGCGCTCACTTCTCACTAGCGTACAGTCACCTTGGGGAGATGCCCCTCTGCACGTGGGAGATGCCCCTCTCTTCCTCACTGCATGCCCACAACATTCAAGCATCTCATTTATTTCCGTCTTCCTTGCTCGTCTTCTGATGACAAAGCAGATCTGGATCTTTGCTCACACTCAGAACGAGTCTGTGCACCTATCATTCTTCCATGCCTAGTTCGTAGGACAAGCGAACGGATCAGGACATTCGTATCACTCCCACAGTCCTCCTTCCCTGGCAATTTGGCAGCCACGGAAAGCTGACTAGGAAACAGAATATTCGCACCCACACAGAAAACGTATGGAAATCTCTTCATCAGCACATAAACAGGGAGCAAGTGAATCATCCCTTAGAAAGCCGTTCGGGTAAAAAACACAGTAGAAAGTGAATGAGCAAGATGTGCGCACTGCTTTTTATGTTGTGACTTGCAAACCAGGCAGACATCGAGCTACGCTGAGGAAGCCAGCTGTGTCGATTCAAACGCAATCAGTTCCTCCTGGGTCTGTCTGTCTGTCTTGGCCTTATACAGTGGCTGGATCTCAGAATGCAGCGGGGACGGGAAACTGGCTTTCCTGAGCTCTACAGCAAGCTTGCTCACATTACTATGCGGCTTATGGTTCCTCTGTTAAGAAGTGAATTATCTCACTTCAATTTATATCCCCGTGAGCAAGATAGCTACACATTTAAGATAGCTTAAAATTGCATTATGACTGATCTTTATGATAATTTCCCTAACCCAAAAGACACCTGGGGATGGCAGTTTTGTAGAGGGTGGTTAGCACATCACAGTTGCCAGATTCCAAAAGAGGGGTGAACCATGCAAATTAAAGGGATTTCAGTCTGTCTAGAAATGCCTAGATATGATCTCCTGGCTAGGAGGCATTTTCGTTCACTTCTTTGAATGACAGAAGAGAGGGAATTGGCTTAGGAGGCAGACCTGGAATGGCTTCGTGGTCTCCTAAAGAAACAGCTTGGAATGCAACACTTCTTTCATGACCAGTTGTCCATTTCTAAGCCTTCAGTCCAACACGCATGCTGATTTGAAAGGGAGTCAACCCAAATCAGTGAAATCCATGAAATAAATTTGCTTACAACTGAGAACTAAGTATCACAGAGCCACTTTTTAAACCAGTATTACAAAAGAAAAACGGAATCTTCAGAAACAGTCCAGTCTGCCTGGCAAAGGGCCCATGATGTTTGGGAATGGAAACTAACATTCTGAAATATCAAAAGCTTCTTGCAAGACCATCCAAGCCTTTGCTACACACGCCCCTTATCTTCTGGCTCTGCATATTCACAAATCGTTAGTCGCAGTGGCAATCTGTTTAGCCTAAATCCCTCCTCATTTTCCCATTACTGTGCCACCTGAGTCCATTTAATGGCTTCCATTCATGCTGCCTTTCTGACCTTTTCTGCTGAAAGCATTTTGAGATTACTACATATTAACTTACAGATCTAGATGCCCGAGTTTCTGATGCATTTCTAGCTAAGTGAACTTTACCAAGAAGAACGTAAAGGTTGGTTCTTTCACACCAGCTTTGCTGTGCGATTCGGGGAATTCCTCAAATTTGTCAGAAGGCATTGCAGGCTGTGCGCCACCAGGGAAAGGAGTCTGTTTTGGTTCAGAGCAATCTGCAGCCTCCATGTTGTGCCGGGAAGCATCTGTGAGCAGCGTGAGCCTGGTTACTGGCCCATTGCTACCGCTGCGCCATGCGCAGCAACAACTTTCAGCACAACAAGGCACAATTTCACACAGCACCTTTACTCATCTATGCTGATTTTTAATACACGTGCACGCATATGCAAAATATCCACACACTGGCCAGTCAGTCTTTTTTTTATCCCCAGAGCAAGCGCTTTCACTGAGATTCAGAAGTTGCATTTCTCTATGAACTATGCCATAAATAATGATTTCCAGAACTGCATTTCCCCCAAGTCTGGATTTTATCATTTTCTCCCTTTTGCAGCAGCTCCCTTTTATGCTGCAGTGATTTATTCCAGGTTAAAAAGCATCATGCTTTTGCTGAAATAGAATGTTTTCCATTCTGAAATAAGAAAAATCCAGCATGGAATTGCCACATTACTTTGAAAGTTGTCAATAAGTGCTTCTTCATCTTTGTAAAGGCTCCCAAAAAATGTGGGTTATGAGCAGAAACCCTATGTTTGTGCATGTAAGTCTCAGTCCCAAAGGGCAGATCCCCTGTTCCTCAAAGTCTTTCAGAGTCTTTCAAAGAGATGATCTGCAAAGTTGTGCAGCAGGAAAATGTTTAAGAATGACTTCAGAGTAGGCGCACTCTGCACGAAACACTTCCAGGACTCTCAGTCTAGCCTGTGCCAAGAAGCCGTTATTCTTCCCAAAGTGAGAAGCTGGCCTCGCCGAGGAGGGTGGGCTCCCCACAGTCATCCTCTTTGCTGGCACCAGCACATCGCCCACGTCACATGCCCACTCAGTACCACAGAAGTGCAGATCCTGGGTGCCAAATGGCAGCACCCCAGAAGATCAGTACGGAGCATAGGCAGAAACCCCTGGAAATGTCTTCCATGTAGACTTCATTATAAGATGTTAGAGTTGCGGAAGACCACCAGGCCAGGCTTAATCAACGGGGACAGGAACATGTTGGAATGGATTATGCCCTGTGTTAATCAAGGCTGCACTCCTTTGCACGTTTACCTGTGGAACAAGTCCCACTGTTCACTGGAACTTGCTTTTAAGCCGACAGCAAAAGGATCCCATTGTTCAGAGAATCACAGAGATGGAAGGGAACAGAAGGCCATCAGGTCCATCCCCTGCTCAGTTCAGGACACCGAGTTAAACCATCCGTGGTGACAACATTCATGGTCTAACTCTGTGAATTTCTATTTCCGTATCAGGCATTTAAAATGTCTCAGTTCAGTCCAGATCAGCACCCTCCTTGCAACACACATCCGGCTGATCGCTCACTTTTCCCGAGGATAAGTTAAGCAAGCCTTAGTGTTTCCTAAGTATCAGCACCATGGACAGTTCTCTGTAGGCTTATGTACGCACTGCCCACAGAGAGAAGCAGAGGACAAGCAGGGAATTGATACGTTGCTCCGGCAAGTGTGTAAGAAGGCCGATAGCAACAGGGATGTCTTCCTCCTCTGTGGAAACCACCTGTATCCTTTTCCACACACACTGCTGGAAGACGCAGGAAGCCACCTGCTGCTCCTGGACATGGTGTATCAGTTACGGGGCACCTGCAGATAGTGCCGGGATCGCGTCTTTGGTGTCAAAGCAGAGGGACAAAACCAGCATTTCAGCTGCAGAGAGCAAGGGCCCACTGCTCCTCTTCCCCTGTGGAAGTCTCTAGTGGAATGGCTATTCCAGAGGCTTTTAGGGCTTCGAATGTTAACAGCGGCGCCTTGAAGTGGGTCCAGCTGTGGACTGGTAACCAGTACCAATGGAAGGAAGATACGCGTCTAGATGAGCTAGCTTCTGTTAACTACCCGGCTGCCCTCTTTCGGACCAGGTGATGATTCCCAACAATTGGCCAAGGCAGTCCCACATATAACGCCTTGCCATAATGCAGCCAGGTACTTACCAGAGAGCAGACACCTGTAGCTAGGCTGCCCCAATCCACGTAAGGGAGCTGCTACGCTGGTCCAAGCTGATGCAGGTGCTCTGTGCCACCGGTCCAGCTGTGCCTCTAGTGGCAACACTGCATTCAAAGGCACTCCCAGTCTGTGGACCGCATCATCGCTTCGTGGGAGCACAACCCCCTGCAGAACAGGGCCGGGTATCCCTTGGCCAGGTCAAGGAGCCACCCGCTTGTGCAAACGGGCTGTTTGCAGATATGACCTCATATAGAACCAGGAAAAAATATTTGCAAGTAAGTATTTTTATGAGTGTTTTTGGAATGGTGGTTCTCCGGGACTGTGGAACTGAGAGTAAACAATCCAAGTAAATGGATGAAATTGAACTTTTTTTCCTTTTGAGACATGATCTCTTTCTTTGGCCGGAAGCCACCGTCAAAGCTTCCCTTGATCCTTCGCTGCCCATTTGCACAGGGTTGCTGTACTTGGACTCTTTCTTGTTGCTTCTAATTATGAATAAATGAAAGTTTAATTTTTGGATCTAAAGGTTGTTAAGTAAATTGACTAAAGGTGAAATAACCTTGTTAATGATCTTTACAGTTTGCAAATGAAGTGCTATATGAAATACGATTTTAACTATCCAGTATACAAAATGTTACTTTAGTGGGTCTGTTGTTGAAGGCTCTGTAATTTAGGCTACAATCCTGTGTAGATACACCTGGAAACAAGAGCAACTGGGCTTACACTGGGATTTATTTTCAAGTAAACATGAATGGGATTGAGTGGTTAGCCCCTTTTTAAAGAAGAACAAAGATCTAGGATCCAATCTCTATGCCATAGGTTTTTATTTGCTGCCCTCTTGATTGTTTCCTCCAATTTTTAATGAACAGAAGAAAGTATTATAATTATTTTTTTTTGCAGTCTCCCGATACATCCATGGATAACAGAGAAAACTATTCACCCATCTTCTGTGTGTCTGCCTTAGGTCTTTGGGGAAAAGCTCATCTGTAGAATAATAAGCCACAAGAACCATTTCATCCCCTCCTCTGGCCATTGAAGGGCTCTCCAATAGAAACTGAGAAATAACCCAATTAACTTTCGTTATAAGTCACCTCTGAGCATCAGAAACATAAATCACAGATCCCTGTTCACACCACTGTTGCTTCCTTTGCATTGTGAGTGTCTGCTAAAGGTTCTTCTTTCTCCCTTCTCTTTTCTTCCACCTGTTCTGCCCGGCTGCCATCAATTCCACTTTGTCTCTTCCCGGCTGGCCTCGTGCAGTGCCTACCGCACCTCCACAGAACGTCCAAGCAGAAGCGGTGAACTCCACCACCATCCAGTTCTTATGGAACCCGCCTCCACAGCAGTTCATCAACGGGATCAACCAGGGATACAAGGTTTGGATCAATACCTTCTACATTATGTAGCATATCCACAATAACCTGTCGTGCTGCAGTTACACAAAATTTAGGGATGGGCCTGAAAGGCCATCTCCATCCAGAACCTCCATCCTGGCCTGCAGACCTAGATCTATGACCAAGCAGATGTTCTGCATTGCCTTGACATCAAAATTGCCGTTGGTGAAAGTGAGAGGTGGAACCTTTTCCGTTGCACCAGCTGTCCTCACAATGGTCGCCTCGTCCCCTCAGTCATGGCTTTAAAATGAGTTGCAAAAAAATACCTACTACCCAATCAGAGCCCTTTGGTGCTCTGTGCACTGGTGCGGTTTAATCAGTTGTTGGTCCTGAGGTTTTAATGGCCACTTTGGTTTTATTGTGGCATGTCCTGCGAGAGACTAAGGACTGCGCAGTGGGCTAAAAATGCCCCGGTTAATAAAAAGCTAGCCATGAACTCATTTGGAAACTTGACAGTATGACTGGGTGATTTTCCGCAGTGAGGACTGGTCTCTGACATGTAGAAGCTGGCTTTCCCAAACGCTCGCAAATTATACATCATGCCAGTGCACCCAGTGATGCCTGAACACATGATCACAGCTGTTTGGGTGACGCTTCCCTCCTTGGTGGGGTGAGGAGAAGAGAAGGTGACAAATGCGCGTCATGATCAGTTTTGATGAGTGACAGCGAAGGGAACCTGTCCAACTCCCCACTACGCAAAGCCAGCGACATCTGAGGAAAGGACCCAATTGTTCCATGATGTCAGAACACTGCTTCTCCTGGAATCAAATGGAAACTGTGGCTGACTTTGACAAGGGCCACTCTTCAAAGGGCTCTTTCTGGCAGGCCCAAGGGGCTCTGAGAACTGAGCTTCTCCGGGCTACAGCATCCAATTTGCTAGCCACAGAATTGATCCTCCGGGCCTAAAGGGGATTGTGCCTGGGAACTGAGACCAGAATGACCTTTCAGTAATGGGCTTGGGATGCTTAACAAAATAAGTTCAGCTCCACCATTACTGCTGGGCTGTTATTGGAGCTTGTTTTTATAACCAATTTGTTGTTTAAGCCATGCTTCCTTTAGAAAACGTATGAAATGATTCACTGGCTGATTCACACTTGTCAAGCAGTAGCAATACCCTTGCTTTTAACTGTCAGCATTCTTCCTCCATCCCTTTTCTTTAATTCCTTTAGACTGGAGCATCTGTGCAGTTCGCATTTCTCTTACAGCTTTTTAAACCGTAATGTGTATGGTGTGGGGAGAACATTTCTATCACGTTTTCTTGTACTGCATAATTTGCGTAATGGTTTATAAATTACCAGTAATCAAAATTTTCTGTGTCTGCTTGCCAAACGGATGCCACCAATTGCATACATTCCATGGTAAATGCACCCAGCTTCATTTTATGGGACTGTGCAGTGCTAAACTCTTGGGAAGCAAGGGAATAGAAAAGCACAGTTGCTGACATTTGGACATTTGCATTGTTTCTCATAGACATGATTTTTAAAAAGGAGAAGCAAGACTCTCTGTTTGCCATTATGAACTTTCCTTTCCTTTTGAAACTTGCCAGAATGCAAGTGAATCTTCTTCCAAGCATGATGTGACAATTCCATGAGTGGAGGGAGTGGGAGCATGAAATCAACCTTCCTTCCCTTGTGAAGCTGCTGTGAAGTCAGTTCCGGTTGCCTGGAACTTGGGCAGATTGGGTGAGAGTGTGAATTCTGGCAGCTTGCTGTGAAGGCTCTGTGTCCATATGGGCCATGCTCCAGGAGATCACAGCTGCAGCTGAGGACTTGTCCATACCTTGCTTCAACTCTGTGTTTGCCGATTACAAGAGCGTGTTCATTCTTGACCCAGTACCATAGTGCTGCTAATTCAAGCAAAATGCTTTGAAAGGGTAACTTCGGCCATACAAGTGGTAATATTTCCCAGAGGCAGCCACACGTGTCCCCTTTCAATGCTGCAAGGATGTCCAGAATAGGTCAATTCTCATGCAGAACCGCTGCAGGGGAAACCCTTGTTCATGTGTTGATTACCTAAAATAGTCAGCAGAACAAAGGTCCCCAAAGAGAAATAAAGCAGCTCTCCCTTCCTTGCCCCTTTCAGATGTGCGTTGCCGCTCTTTGGGTCGGTTGGCACCAATCCGTCCCTGTGAAGAAAACGGGCAGGGTGCCTGCTGCCCTTGACCTGGCCTTCTGCTGCAAAAAGTGATTAGTCTTCTAATGGGCAAGATTCTGAGGTTCTGAAGTCAGTTCTAAAGGACTTTCCCAAGCAGGCTCATTCTTCTTGCAGTTTAGCATCAGTTCTAGTTGCAGAAGAACTTTAAAAGACGTGTGCACTGGAGCCAAGGTAGCTTCCTTCAGGGCAGAGCTGGCACACGGTCCTTCACTGCCTGCCAAGGACAGGACCCTCCGCCCTTTCCCTGTGCCATCCAGACTGGCAAGGGACTCCGACTTCAGCACTGGCTGATGGCAGGATCCTGTCCCCCACTGCTCCTGAGGGTGGCGGGCTTGCTTCGGCAGCACGGGGCAGACTGCCTGGAGCAGGTAGCTCTGTCCCCAGCCCCTCGTTGCCCGTTCGACAACGGCACATTCACACAACGCAGCAGCCACAGGGGCCACCCCGCGTGAGCCAGGCAGTGCGTGTGCCCCGGCTGGGGGACTGGGCAGTGAGCCTGAAGGCTCTCCAGCACCGGTCCCCTGTGTGGCCCCTCGGCCTGCCAGCCATGAGGAAGCGCACTTGCTGCTGCTGAGGGGCCACTTCCGGGGACGGGGGTGGCTAGAGAGGACGGGCCGCCCCTGTTCCAGTGTCTCTCACATGGGGCAGCCATGTCTCTGTCTCCTGGGCGGGGGCACAGCCCTGCTCCAGCCTCGTGTGGGCTGTGCTGCACTGCACCGTGCCCGGGGGCTTTTCTGGCCCCACCTGCTGCCCTCTGTACTCCGTTCAGGCCCGGCTGAGTCCGCTGCACACAAGAACAGCTCCCTCTGGGGTCCGAAGCACCCACTCTGCTCAGATTCAAGAGCCTCTGAGAACGCCTGAATGGGGAGGTCAAAAGGTGTCCCTTTAACTTTTAAAAGGCACACCTTTAAGTGCCCCATCTGTAGCTGCATGCAAGATGAAAGTCCTTCTAGCAAACAGTAACAAGGTGAAATCTGTATACATACACCCATCTTTGTGAAATTGCATTAATGGTGATGTTTGCACTTTGAGAATTGAGCTAATAAAATCCTAGACGTTGAGTGTATTGAATTGTGAATGGGAACTATCCCTAATGCAATTTAATCTTCTCCTAAATTGACTTCCTCCTAGCTCCTGGCCTGGCCAGTCGATGCACCAGAAACCTTGACCACGGTCACCATTACTCCCGATTTTCACGGCGTTCACAGCGGTTACATCACCAATCTGAAGAAATTTACAGCTTACTACACGTCCGTCCTCTGCTTTACCACCCCAGGGGATGGGCCACAAAGTCCACCACAGCTCCTCTGGACACACGAAGACAGTAAGTAGGGTTGTCTGCAAGCCATTTTTCAGACACATGAAACTTGAGGGAATGAGTCCAGAAACTGCTTAAGGCAGCAAACCCACAAATCCTCTGCTTAAGGCAGCAAATCTGCCGGAACCTGTTTAAGGCAGCTAATCCACAAAGACTCCCTCAAAGGGGTGCCCAGTCAGACTTGCACCAATTTGCCCAGGCAATTGGGATCCATCGCTGAACTGCTCTCGTCCCGAATGCCCCCTTCCTACGATTCTGTGGAAATCGCCCCTCCTGTAGCTAAGGATGTATAGATTTTGGAGTCTATCCCATCTTTATTGCACAGGCTTTTATCCCATCTCATGAATGAAACTGTCAGAAAAGCATGCAAGGAAGGCAACCACAATTTATGCATGGTTAACTGGTATTTAACATTGTGGATATTTTTCTTAGCTTAACAAACAGTCAGTAAGTGGAGCACACAAAAAAGAGGGCTGCACAATGGAGACTGGAAAGAGATCACAAACGTGGTGTGTGTGCGTGTGTGTGTGTGTGTGTGTGTGTTTAATGTTATATATTAGCATATTCTCTAGTAATGTTCTTGCTTTTGTACAGCTAAATCTGCATACAATTCCAGAAAGGTTTTTTTTTTTTTTTTAATCCAAATGTCCACAAAATCCACACAACTTAGAAGGTGCTTGCCTGGTGTGGAATCCACAGGTTGGATTCAGAGCCATCCAAAGTCCTGTGAATCCATTTCAGATGTTTCTGACTTGTAATGTCAATGCCTTTGATCTCGTCCTGTCTTTTCAGGTGGCAGAGAATAAAGCGTTACCCACCTTGTGTGGCGGCTCTTTAGGCCTTTGACTAGAATGACCTTTTCCGCTCCCTCACTCTTCTCCTCTCCAGACTTAGCATGCTAAGCTGCTTCAGAATTTCCTGACTGGACCTGTTTTCTGCACCACTAGCAATCTTTGTTACCCTCCTCTAAAATCTTCCTGGTTTTCTATAAAGTACTTGGCCTGCTGATGGCCAAGCTTGTGTACCTGTGGATGGCCCTCCCAGCTGGGCCAAAACCAGTTCCCAAGTTTATTAACCAAGGCAAACAACCACATGGGTTAATCAGACTTTAACAATACAAGCAGCTCTCTGCTGGAAGGATATTTGATACCATATTGTAAATGTTGCCTACCTCTCCCTTGGGGAAGCTCATTCTCTCAGTATAATTGAGCCATAGTAAGTAGCTGGCTTCCCTAAATTGCTTCTAAATAATCTGCTATTAATAAATTGCTATATTATATTGACTACTTAATTGATAAACCAGAGGCACTGCACAATGTGCGAGAGCTGAATTTGCATTTGTTTCCCATTGGTCTCTGTCATGTGGCTCGAGGGTACATAACTGAAAGCACTTAGATGCCGAGAGCGCTCCAGTGCTTATTTGCTTAAACAAAATGGTTGGTCAGCTGGAAAGACACACCATCTGAGTGCCTAATTCCCTGTGAAGTGCATGGGAAGGGCCCGGGTCCATCTCGTCCGGTGCTCTGTTCAGGCACCGGCCAGCCGCCTGCCCACGGGCTCACACAGCATCCCCCACCCAAGGCCCTGGCCATGCAGGCATCCCACCTCTGCTCAGAAGCTAACGTGCAGCCACCCACCCTGCAGCCTTCCAGAGGCGGCCTTCTCCCCACGGCCTGCATTTCTTCAGCCCCCTAAAATTGGTGCTGGGGCGCAGCCAAGGGATGCGACCGAGACGATTTGCTGAAGCTCAGCAGAAAGGGGTCTGGCCAGTGCCCAGCCTGGACACCAGCTGAGCAGCCTTCCCACGCTGCCTTGAAACGAGGGCAGGCCACCTAAAGACACATCAGTGGGTTAAGCAGGGGTGTCAGACTGTCCAAGGAAGAGAGCGGCTCAGTGGCTGAGGCAACTCTCCCATAATTCGGAGGAGCCAGGAGTTAGTTCAGAAGATGTTGGCAGCCGTAGACGGCTTCGCTGTCTTGACACCCAGATGCTCTTGCGCACGGCTCACCAAGCCCCGGGCCCGCAGCAGTGCTCCTGGCTGCGCTTCATGGGCTGGATGTTCCAAGCAGGCCGCCTGCAAACTTCAGTGGCGCTCTGCCCCTTTGCCGCCTCTGCAGCCCCGTGGCCTTGCATCCTGCCAACACAGAAGTCCTGAGAGGGTGACGTGCAGCCGGCTCCTGCAGGCATATATCTTAGTTTATGTTTGTGGCAGGGAGACTGGAAGATACAAAATTTTGGCAGGAAGAAACATGCTGTCTGCCTGTCAACACAGAGAAGATTTGTCATCACAGTGGGCATAATTCACAGGGACATCCTTTTCCACAGGCTCCACGGAAGGTTTTAATTCATTTATTCATGCATTCATTCATTTGAGGGTGTTATTTAGTACCCCGTCCTTCCATATCCAAAGAGCCTCGCTGAGGTTTACCAGTTTTTAAAACAAAGTAAACAACAAAACAGTGAAGAGTAAAACCATAAATTAGAACAAAGACCAGAGCAGCAGCATATTCAATACTATGAAATAAAAAAGGGGAGGGGGGGAATAAAAGAGCTCTCAAAAGCCTCCGCAAATAAAATGCCTGCAACTCTGCTGCCAAGATATGTTTGACCTGGCTCCAGCTGCGATTTCTGGGCGAGAGCTTCAGAGGCAGGGTGCCACAGCCCGAAAGCTTCTGCCCTCAGTGGTCACCCGCCTCCCCTGTGAGGAGAGGGAAGGGCCCACGTGAAAGGGTGAACCCGGGTCTAACAGCCCCTCTCCTGCAGCCTTCAAGTGGTGAGTCTCTCTGCCCAGAATGTCCACCAGCTCCCTGATCGGACGCACCCGCTATTTACCCTGTAGCTGTTTTAGGGAAGGGCAGCTGGGAAGTGTTGTGTCCCCCTGTGCTTTTCATTCACTTCCATGGGGTTTCTGCAAGAGAACATCTCTCTGGATGGTGCCCAATAAAAGCGAGATTTCTCCACTCGCTGCTCCTTCATCACCTTTTGCCCATGCAATAGGCATGCAATGAGCGGGCTATTGGAGGTACTTGATTTGACCCATCGGTGAGGCTGTTCAAGGATAGGCTAGTCATGCACATGGTAGGCAGGTCTTGAATGGAGCCTGCTGGAGCCGGGGGTCAGACTAGATGACCCAGGCGGCCCCTTCTGACTCACTCTGTTTCTGGGTTTCTGTTTAGCTGTCCCAGTTTAACCTAGCTGGAGCTGAAAGACTTTGCACCAGATTTAAAATGGAATCATGAAGCTTAACTATTTTCTTCCAAATAAACCTCTATTCAAAACCATGTTTTAAATGGCCACTTCTCAGCAATTTAATAATCCTACCTAAAAATAAACAAAGAAAAATGCATGCATAGTGTGTCCAATTTGTAATATTGCGTGTTAGATTATTTTTTGGTTCTTTTCGCTGGCCTAATTTATCAAAGTCTGCACAGAGAAGAAACATTTTCTTTGGTTGCAGCACAAATGCCTCCCTTCAATTCCCCGCTTCCCCTTCGAAATCTCGCCCCTGCTGTTGGAGAGAGAAGCCCAGGCTATGCAGGGGCCATGGACAGCTTCCTGATGTGGCCGTTTCCTGTCCCTGGGCCTCAAGATCAGCCATCTGCTCGTCGGTCTTGCTGCAGTGGCAGATCTCATGGACGGCTTTTGCATTAAAGAAGTCTGGTCCCACACGCTGACCAATGGGCCGTGGGAGAGACTTGTGCGAAGAGGAACGGGCGATACAGATTTTCTACCATCAGGACCTTTCTGTGTTAGCAGACTGCAGTCCAACCGTCGCACCATTAGCTTTCTGTGAAGCTGTTTCACTTCAAATGTGCTTCCTTAAAGCCAGGACTGATGCTTGGATTTGAGCCTGGTCTTGCCTGAGAACCCTGAGCTGGTCCTAGGCAAGGCTCTCTCCCCGAATAGCACTTTGAGTCTTGGATGCAGGGGAATATAGTTTCGACTGTGTTCCCTGGACTGCAGGTGCAGAATCATAAATTGGCTGGAGCTGGCTACTGGCAAACCTCCTCCTTCATAGCTGGAGGGCGATTAGAAATTGGATCAAGCGGGGGGGAAACCAAACAGGAATGGCCAAATGGTGTCCGCAGAGCAGGAGGGCAGCCCAGGCCGGCAGGGATCCAGGTGACAAAAGCGTTCTGGATGCAAAGCGAGCAGAAAACCTTCCTCTCCGCACTGTATCTGTGGAGGGCAAGCAGTGTTACAAATCTGTCGGAGAGCCTTAGTTGAAGATCAGGGCTGAATAAAGACGGCAGGTTTTTGCCACACTGCTATTTTACACGTTTTTATTACCCGCCAGGGAATACTGTCTTAAGAGCTGTTGAGCATAAGCCGTAAAAAATCCCTCCAGAACGTCCACCCTGCTGCAGGCATTCCCTGAAGCTCATTACCTTGCACGGTATTTTGAGAGAGGCTTTTGGACGGGTTCCCCCTCCTAGGAAGAGTGTGGTGGCCATCTCCAACCTTCAGGTGCGCCTGCAAAATTGCAAAGTTGCTTGTGCACTTGCAGACCCAGAGTGTGTGTGTAGCAACGCAGTGTGCTCCTTACGCAGGCCCGGCCGGCTTATTTAGCATCTGCAGCAGTCTTTCCCCAGTGAAAAGGCTGCGGGTTTGATTAGACAGCTGAGGAGCTGCAGCAGTGGCACTTGCTTTTTGGGATTCAGCCTGCCTGACTCTCCTGATTCCATTACATCAAGAGCCAAAACAGAGAACAAGTAATTTATTTATGCTGCCCCATAACCTGAGAGCTCTTTGGGTGGCTCACAGAGACAATGGCATGCACAATGAAATCAGCAATTTTCTAAAAAATAGCCAGCATCTGAAAAACAATTAGAATGGGAACAGGAAGCGATGCACGCGACAAAGTAACACCAAGCAGTAAGAAAGCTAATAAAATCATAACTATATTAAAAACAAGCACGAAAGAAAATGTCTTCCCCTGGGGACAGAAGCTAAACACTGAGGGTGCCAGTTGCGCATCCTTAGGAGTGGTCTTCCAGAGGGAAGGCGCAACCACAGAAAAGGCCCTTTTGCTTGTTGTTTCCCCCTTTATTTAGGGGGTGGGGCTCTTGTAAAAGGGTGTCAACAGAAAATCTCAACGGTCCGGTAGGGATACATAGGAAAGCTGCAACTGCCTGCTCGCTCACTTGGGAATGTGCCAGAATCCTCTCCCTGTCAGTCATTTTAGGTACGTGAGTAGCTGGGGCGAGGATGAAGCAGAGTAAGTCACACACAGGATAACCGGAGTCGTCCTCAGCACCTCAGGCAGTGCTCTCTGCTAGCTAGTCTTGCTGGCTGTTTCATTTCTTGAGCGCTGGCACTGCCACGTGCAACCCAGTCCCAACTAAATGGGGCCTGCCCGGTTGACAGATCTCCCTTTCTGATTGCCAGCTCCAGGAGCAGTGGGACATCTGAGCTTCACGGAGATTCTGGACACCTCACTCAAGGTCAGCTGGCAGGAACCCGCCGAGAAAAATGGCATCATTACAGGCAAGTACCAGCAAGTAGCCATTATAAAAGTCCTTGCAGAAGCGGGAAAGGGAATGCAAAGAGGAGGGAGAGTGATACAGAGAGCGAGCATCATATTGCAGAGATCAGCAGGGCAGTTTCTCACAAGAGCTTCTGGCTGGGAATTCAAGTTTGCTCCTTCCTTGTAGCTAAAAAGTCAACAGAAGCGTGTTAGAGGTGTCACAGGCCCAGTGGCCACCAGCTCACAACCAGGGCCTCTGGCAAGAAGAAGTTTGGTGGAAGGAGGAAATCAGCTACCCGCTACGGCTGTGAGCCTGTCAAATCGCATGCCTCTTGAGCCCACGCATGCATGCGCTCACATGCTCCCCAGTTCCTGCTCTCTTGCAGTCCCTCAGAGGTGAGATGGTCACTGCTCCAGTAGTAGGAATGTGGGCACTAAACTCGCAGCTGGGACATCATGACGGACTGAAGTTATTCACTTGCTCTCTGTCACCCAAACGGAAGAGGAGCTCACCATGGTAATTCTCCCTTGACCAGGCATTCCAGTCGGCACTCGCGATGTTTGAGGATTTAATTTCAGTTTGCACCTAAATTTCAATTTCATCTGACTTGTCCCACCCACACTCTCAAAGGCAAGCAAAAGTGTGTACTTTTTGTGTGGGGGGCACACATTCTCGACCTTGCAATTGCATGCGAAGTGAATGTTGGAAAATGCACACTTTACATTCAGATTTTCCCCAAGCCACACGCACATTTGCACTTTTGCCAATGCAAAGTGCATTGCAGTGCAATATAAAGGGCACAATTTTGAAAGCTCCAGGTGAAAATGTGCACTTCCCCCGTTCAAACGAACGAACAGAGTCACAGCTGAGAGTGGGAACAATCCGCATGGAGCCGAAAGTGGAGTTTGGAGAATTTTTGTGAAGTATAACAGACCAATCCTTTCAGATATATTGTGTTACAAAAGGACTCAATGTAAAATCGTCCATAGTCAGGTAAGCTATCAGAGGAAGCTTATGCCACTTTTAAAGGGTATTGGACAGAAATGTTGACAGGACTCCATTCCTCCGCTGCCTGTACCATATTTTTCATGTGCACCTCATGACTGAGTCCCTACATCAAACTGGCGCATCATCCAAGGACAAGAAGAGACCGGAGGCCCTTCTGGGGAGAGAGCAAGGTGCTGTGGGGAGCTCATGTTTTGATGCAGAAAGTGCCAGCATTAAACCCCAGCACTTCTGGTTAAAGGCTGGGGGGATTGGTAGAAGGTGCTGGGAAAGACCCTGGCGGGTCACAGCCAGCGCTGACTTCCCAGGGTAGACGGACAAGACCAGTTTCCTCTACATTCTGAGCCCCATCCCTGAAATGGGGTCCTGTGTGACACCCCACCCCCCCGCTTCATAATGGTCCATTCTGCTTGCCACAGTGTGACACAGACAGTAGGAAAGTCCCACCCCCTTTAGGCCCTGCAGTGTCAAGGTCCTTTTTTTTCTTTTGCTACCTTGACACCCACCCACCTTCCTTCCGTGAAGCCCAGGGTGCTGCATGTGATCCTCCTATCCCTCTTCCCATCACAATATCCCTGAGAGGTGGATTCGGCGAAGAGCCAGTCACCCCGTGAGGCTCCTGGCCCAGGGACCAATGCCACCCTGCAGGTGTCATGGCTGAGCCGGGACCAGAGTGCCAGTCCCCCGAGTCTCAGCCCCGGGCCTCAACCAGCACACCACAGTGGCGTGGCTTGGCTTGGGCATGGCCTGGCTGGTGCGATCATTTCCTCCAGTCCAAGGAATCCTTTTCATGCGTGGGAAGTGCAAGGGTGAAGACATGCCGGGCAAGCTTTGTAAGGAAGAAAAAGTTCCCCTGCAACAGGGGGCATCACCTTTAAGGTTGGAAGATGGGAGGCGGCAAAATCATTCATTTCCCTCTAATGGTTCAGAGGCTGATACAACGCTGCTTGGAAAGGTAAGAGCGCTTAGGAGGCCCCTGCTGCTGCATCACTTGGGCGCATGGGTGTCATTTACTGTGACTTGGTTTTTAATTCTAGCGCATGGAAGGAGAGGAGAGCGCAAGGGGCTTTAGGAGGGAACAGGCCCGCTTTGGTAAATTGCCCATTGCTCTCATTGTAAATTTCAGTATCTTCCTCTCTCCCTTGGTAAACTCTGATTTATGAGGGCTTGGATGCAGACGGACAGTTTGTGATTGGATGTACTGCTTTCTCATACAGAATTTACTCCAGATCAACAGAAAATTATTTTTGAAACTCTCCTGGTCATTAGTTTCAGTTAGGTTGCAGCTTATGGAGAAGGTGCTAATGCAGAGCGTAAGGAATGCTGCTCCTGCTGGCCTCAGTTGGAGTCAGATTGAACCCACCCTTTTCTGTCTGCTTGATTATTCTAAGTACTTACCTGGCATACTCAGTGCCTTTGAAGCTAGGGACTATTTTTTAGACGTGTGGTATGTCCCAGGTTTCTTCCTGGCTGCCTCCTAGCTCAGACTCGAGGGCATTTTGGGGGCCCGTACTGAAAGCCAGTGTCGAGCAGTGGTTTTAGTGTTCGTCTGGGGATCCAGGAGATGTGGGTTCTAGTCCCCATTCAGCCAGGAAGCTCACTGGGTGACTTTGGGTCAGTCTGTCCACCTGACCTACCTCACAGGTTGCTGGTTGTGTGGATAAAATGGGATAAACTATCTATATTTTGTTCTTCGGTGGTTTTTAGTGAAGGTTGGTGGCTCCACCGTCAGCGGGTTTTCATCTGAACTTGTAGAGACTGTATCATGGCGCTGTATCTAGTTGCAGGTTCAGTCAGCACCATGGATCGCTCCTCTCCTTTAAAGCTTAGGCTGAACCCCGGGTTGGATACACCACTCCGCTTACACTGGAGCCATCAGCTTCAGCGCTTGGTTTAGAGTGAGTGTGTGTGTGTGTGTGTGTGTTTGGGGGTGGGGGGGCCATCTCTTTTTAGCAGTAGAATATTTGGTATAGTTTTGGTGGGTGCGGATGCTTCTGCAGAGCCCGTTCTCAGAAACACTAGGATGTAGCGACATGATGAAATGTGATTGTGTCAGTAAAAGTCGAGACTGGGTTGGGATTCCCTGCCTCCTGAGGAAGCTTAGAAAGGTGAGCGAAAACCATTCACCAAAACATCGCCTTCTGCCAGAAATGCCATAAAAACGTTGACGTGGATGTCTTCCCAATAGCTTTTCAGTTAGTCACATCTGAGAACTCCTCTTGGACAAGCAACCCCTGCCTGATAAGGGATTTGGTCCATCGCATGAGGAGGAGAATTGCTCTGATCTTTCAATCTGACCCATCATGGATCCACATGTCTACATGATGTCGGTGCTTTGATACGGGAGCCTGGCTATTTCCTTGCGCGAGTGTTCCATGCGCACAAATGGGAAGCCATCTGCTCTCGTCCAACTGATCGGTTTCCAGCAATGGCCGGCCAGATGTCTGTGGAAGCCCCGCAGAAGGATCTGATGGCAGTCACACTCTCTCTGCTGTTTCCCAGCAACAGGCATGTATGGGTGAAATACAGTCATCCTGACTAGTAGCCTTCTCCTCATGAATTTGTCCAATCACCCTTTAAAGCCATCAAAGCTGGCACTTTCACTGCATGTGGAAGTAAATTCCATGGCCAGACCGTTCACTGCATGCAGAAGCCGGCCCTTCTATCTGTCACGAATCTCCTCCATTCAGCTTCATTGGGTAACCCCAGGCTCCGTCCAGCATTTTGAGAAGAACAGAAAACTTTTCCACATCCACTTTTTCCACACTTGCCTACTTTTACAAACCTCCATCCTGCCTTCCCTTTTGTCTAAGCTAAAAAGCCCCCAATGTTATAACCTTTCCTCCTAGGGGAGTTTTAACACCTTGATCATTCTGGTTGCCCTTTTCCAAATCTAACATCAAGAGCACTTTCTTGCCTTATTCTTAATCACGAGGGAAGTTGTAATTAAGCCACCTTTTCCAACCAAGTCTCTGGATGCTTCCACAAGAAAGGTCCACAAATGTGCTCCAGAGTAAATGAAACGGTCACCAGGAGTTCAGAGGAGGGGGAGGAGAGCACCGGCAAAATCAGAGGCAAATTGAGAAAACCGGGTTTTAGAAATTCGGAGGGAGTTCATGGAAGGCAGGCAGAATGATAAAGAGCAAAGGCATGAAGAGCAGAACAGGTAGTCTCTCACACAGAAAAGTGAGGTGGAGGGTCAGACGCTGTATGGATAAGGACAATGGATTTGCCGCACAAGGTTTGAAAAGACAAGATAAAATGATTCACCTTGCTTTCAAGTCTATGCAAGGGCAGCTGGAGCACAGAGCAATCCCCCCACCCCTTTCTCAAAATTCCCAGCATGTTCCCCTGGGTTGATTAGCAGCTCATTTGTAACTGTTTTCTCCGTTTCACTGGGGACAGAAGCTTCTGCCTAGCAGAAATATTTCCTATATATGCGCACATGAATATTTTTCCTTGGCATATCAGTTTTCCATCAATGTAATGCATTTTTAACAGAATGTCTTCACTTTATTTTAATTCCAATCTTTATGTCTTGGAGGTCCATACATTTTTGCAGGTGGGTTTATTTCCCATTGCCTTGGATGATAGGAAATCGAACTGATAGAGTGAATCAGAAGCATCCCTGCAGCTTTTCCAGTGTCTGTGAATATGTTGTACAGCAGTCGTTTGGGTCATATGTATAATTAAGAAATTTGTATACTCTGCTATGGAGACGGGTAAGCAGACATTTCCCACTGCTGCAACCTGTTCAGGAGTGAATTGAGGTTGAGAGCTGACATTGTCAAAACAGGGCTTCTGTGGGAAATGAGCTGCTATCCCAGGATTCTGTCACAACAACCGTGGCTGTCCTGTGAGTTGGATAGGATGGGGAAACGAATGAAAAAATATTGGAGAGGATTTGCAGAGCAACTCAGTGTGAAGAAGTGATGGCAGCGCATGATACAAAGACATGCATAGACTGGGAGACTAATTCAAGAGACAATGGTGCAAAGGAAATTGGGAGGGTCACTAGATACAAAAAAGAAGAAACAATGCTGTTTGTTTACATATGGACATCTTACGTTTCAATAAGGAGTTCCCAATCAGCTTTAATAAGCATCATGAAGCAGTAAGGTAAAAGCCAACCATTCTATAATGAAACAGAACAGCAACAGAACAACCACAGTGACAAATCGACAAGGCCTGCGTACTGGATGGGTTGCACCAGAAGAAGGGCGAGGAAGCGATTTAGGTAGAGTAGCAAGCTTTCCCAGTGTCCAAAAGCCTTTTGGAGTCATGGCAGAGCCTTATGGCTGCAGCTTGTTAGGCCAGAGATGGTTATCCTGAAACTGGCTTCTCGGGACCTTCAGTTGACAAGGGCTGCTTATGCCGTGGGAACTAAATAGCTTGCCTTACTGCAGCAGCTTTTCCTCCCAGGAATGGGGAGCATTAAAACAACGCATGGCAAGAGGCATTGTCTTTTGATCAGTCCTGGGGAGAAGCGTTGATGCATCACTCACACAGATCCCTTTGGGGATTGACAGAACATTCCCCGGCCTATTCAAAGAACCAAGAGAGCTGCAGCAAAGGGAGTGTAAGCTTTCTTTCGCCTCTTTATATTCTGCTTCCATATCTCATCTCTGTATTCAATAAACTGTATATCATCTTTGACACAGATGGTTTTGTTTCATCCTAAGTATCCTCGAATCTAAAGCAAAGTGCCTTGACCAGACCAGGCCCCTAGAGTTAAAATAGCACGAGAACATAAAAAGGCCTTCCTCGGGCACTGGAAGGACAGCCATGTTGGTGCCAAGTAAACTGCCTGGGGAGAGAGCTCCAAAACCAGGGTGGCGCAAGGAAGACCTTCTCCTGGTCATTGTCCACCTCACCTCTAGTGGTGTTTAGAGCCAGGGAACGGCAGGATCGTGCAAGGGCATGCCTTCCTAGTATGCTTGCATAAGATCGGAGAGGGTGAAGAGTTGACAAGACGCTTGGCATGATCTTCCGGAAATGAGGCTGCTGGTATCAGGTGACGGTGCTGGACAGCTATGAGCCAAATGACTGAAGGGGAAGAGTCCTGGGTTTTATGCATGCCTGCAGGTGGGCAAACTAACTTTGTATTCAGGTTTTGAGCAGGGAGAAATGACATTCGGATGTAGAAATTGGCAACAGATGCATGTGAACTTAATTGGGTACTTGAATAGCTATTGATGGGGGAAGTGGAAGGGGGGAAGAGGGAGGGTTTCCTGATGCTTGCGGTGTCTTTGAAGCGGGGGAGTGGGCACCAGGCTCAGCAGCCATCGGATTGTAAACAAAGCTTCAAGCGCTGTAGGGTTTTCCTGCCCAAAGCCCCGCTTGCAGTCACCCTCCATGGCCAGCTGGAATCCTGGAGGACCCGCTTTCCTCTTGAGGTGGGACCCTTTGCTTTGAGGCCGCTTGCCTCAGATTGCTGGACAGACACTGGCTTTCAGGAAAGAGGCTTTCTCTCCAAGGGAAACAAACATGGGGGAGCTGACGAGCCATTCTTTGAATGGTGTTTGGAGCCTGCACAGGGAGCATCTGCAGAAGGCACCACTGATAACATGTGCTTGCTCTCTTTGTCCTTTTCTCATTTTTCTCTCTCCAGGTTACCAGATCTCTTGGGAGGTGTATAGCAGGAACGAATCACGTCTCGCGCACACACTAGCTAATACAACCCTTGAGTACAAAATTACAGGCTTGTCATCTCTCACCACCTACACAATAGAGGTAGCTGCAATGACAGCAAAGGGGACCGGCTTGGTCACTTCGTCTACGATTTCATCAGGAGTTCCGCCAGGTTAGTAAAACAGTACTAGGAGCAACCCAAGCAATATTAGGGGGTTGTTTATAGTCAGTTTGCGCTCTCTCTCTCTCTCTCTCTCTCTCTCTCTCTCTCTCTCGTGTTCTCCATCTGTCTTTAAAACTCTTCCGGATCAAAAGAGCTAGAGACAACATGAAAAACTTAGATGTGGCAGTGCTCAATAGGGTAGTTCTGATTGACAGAAGATTTGGAGGCAAGTTGTCTGCCTATGTGGTACTGGGGCATTTGATTTTACTGGCAGAATGAATATTTATTTATTTATAGCTTTTATAGACCGTCCCTTTACTGGCGTCTCGGGACAATTTACAACAGGTTTGCATTCTGGTAAAACAGTCTAGTTGGACTCACAGAATGCAGCCAGCTCTGGACCGACATCAATGCAGGTTACTCGGGAGGCTAGAAATCTGGACTCCAACAAACTGGATCAGGACAAGGAGGACTGGGAGCAGAGGCTGGCTTGGCACAGGTCTCTTAACTCCTTCCTGTCCACTCTCCTACCATTTGAAGATGGTAGCCAATATATGGACAGGGGTCTTGGGGGCAGGCAAGGCTGAGAGGTCAGAGAGGTGGAAAGAGTTGGCTGGTCTATCCAACCCATACCCTCCATTCGGTCCTGCTCACTCACCCAGGTGACCCTTCTCTGCCTTGCTCTCCACCTATAAGGAACAGTATTTTGCCTCTGTGCATTAATTATTGGCTTTTACAATTGAAGCTGCAGTTGTTTGCTTTTACTGGCAATCCAAGAATAACCTGTTTTGAAACATTAGCCAGTTTGTTCATACGTATACAGCCTTTGAAGATGGCACATGTCTTTCAGTACCCATAAGAAATCGTTTTGCTTCCAGAACCCTTGGTATAATCTCCAGGTCCAATTTGCTGTCTCCAGTTGAGAAGCAGCATGTGTTAAGAGTCCCAGTTGCTGAGGAGCAGCTGAGAGAGGAGGCTTCTAACATCACATGCTGCTTTTGGGCTTTCTAGAAGCAGCAAGTGGGCCTTTGGTGCAATTGTGGAGCTCTTCTCATCGTCTTGTTTTTCTGTACAGATCTGTTCCTGAAAAAATGCACAAGCCTTTGAAATACTGACTTTTACAGCCCAACTCTGTATTTTCTACCCCTCCCTCCCTCTTTCTGTTTTACTTGGCTTGTTGGCCTATACAGAGCTTCCTGGTGCACCATCCAATTTAGTAATCTCTAACATCAGCCCTCGCTCCGCCACGCTTCAGTTCCGACCTGGGTATGATGGAAAAACATCTATCTCTAATTGGATAGTAGAGGGCCAGGTATGTAAAATATTTTGGATAAGTGTTTAATCACTGTATTGCTTAAATGTCTCTGATGAATTAATGTGAAATCAGCTTGGATTCCGAGAGGTTGAAGCATGATCATTAGAGTATTAGCTCATGAGAAATTGCCTTCTCCCCAACCAACAAGCCCAGTCACTGAGGAGGGCAGTCACTTGGAGGGCAGCCTTCTGGGGGTTCCCTGTGGACCCATGGCCCACCTGGATGCGGCCAGGAAAAGAACCTCTAGTGCCTCTGGAGGTCAGCTGTAATGGAACACTGCTTTTTTTGATGCCTACAGAAGGCATCCTTATTCTGGCAAGGGCTTTTTGCTGACCAGCCACAGTTTTAATGCTACCTTGCTCTTAATAGATGGGGTTTTAAAACATAGTTTCATCTGTTTAAGCTTTTTGCTGTTCACCACTCTGGAATGTGCCTAGATATGGAGCAGTATGTAGCATCTGTAAGTAAATAAGTAAATGAAAGGAAAGAATCCAGCTGTGTCTTTTCTGTTCGCATCATTTGCTTCCTGTTCCAAGATGTGGGGATGCTGCCCCTCACTGTAAGCAATAGTATGGTAAAAGCATTCCAAATGTGATTGACATTTTTTATTAAAAATTAAAAAGCTTTCATACAAATGCAATAAGAAACATGTATCACTGAAACCTTCTTAGAAACATAGAAACAGAGCGGGTCAGAAGGGGCCTCCCGGGCCATCTAGTCTGGCCCCCAGCTCCAGCCGGCTCCGCTCACAACATGCCCACCATGTGCATGTCCAGCCTGTCCTTAAACACCCGCACCGATGGGGCCTCAACCACCTCCCGTGGAAGCCCATTCCATACCCTCGGGGTCCTAACCATCAGGAAGTACTTCCTGGCATCCTAATTGAACCTTGGTTCCCTGAACTTTGCTCCGTTGGAGAGTGTCCTGCCTTCCTCTGCAGGGGAGAACAGGTCTCTACCCACCTCTGTGTGACACCCCCTCACATACCTATATGTTGCCAACAGATTCCCCTCAGAGTCTCCTCTTCTCCAGACTGAGACTGCTTAATTCTTGGTTGAGCAAGATTTGTGTTTTGTATTAGTGACAGAACACCTCTTTGGTATACAAGGCTTCCTGGCTTACCTGCTTGTTTCTGGGCTAAATGCCTCTCCTATTTACTTGTCTGTTTTTAACTGAGCTTTTCTGGCTGCTGAAGTCACTCACTCACTTGGGAATAAGTCCCGTGAACTTACCAGGCCTTGTTTCTGAATAGAATCTCTATTGGGTTTGCGCTGTTGGTTCTTGAATCCTTGTGTAGAAAGATGGATGATAACCCAGCTGAACAATAATACATGATGAAATGCATTCCAAATCTCCTGTAGTTCAGCTGAGCCTCTAGAGATCAGTATACAATAAATCTGATTTGTATGTACTAATTTTGATGGAACAGAAGTGTCCGTGCGTACAATGTGTCTTCACTGTGGCATATTTCAATTACTACTTCTTCCACTTTGTGCTTTCCTCTTTTTGCCACTCCACTGGCATAATCAGTGTTGGAGAATGAGTAGCATTTCTTTCATGCTCTGCTTTTGGACATTCCATAAGGTTCCACCTGGCTAGATGAGTCTTTGGTTTGATCCACCAGGACTCTTGTTATGCTCTTACGATCTTATAACTCGTCCTCTTAGACTTAAAGGACCAGCAAGAGATAGACAGACTCGTTTTTGTTTCAGGGTCTGATATCTGAGGGTCTCTGCTCATTGGTTAGAGATGATGGCATCAGAGTCCTTCCGGCCTATGGCAATTTTACATATATCAACTTGGGATTCTGTTCTGTCTTGTTTCCACAGTGATTGTCATTTTAAGAGACAACTGGCCCATTTTTTTTTCTTGAGATATTGTGGTAGTGGACATGACTTATGGGGTGGGGGTGGGTAGGAGAAGCTCATTTTGCCTCTATCAGAGCACTAACTGACTAATAATAGATTGCTTTCTTCTGCATTTTCTTGCAATATGACCTCACTGTTCCCAATGTTTATTTCTCTTCACCCTTGAATGCCTTCTTACTAGGAGAAACAATTCATGCACTTCATGAGGTGAAGTACAGCTTATGAAAGCTTTTTGTAATAAACATGTTTGTCTTAAAGGTGCCGCAAAACCATTTGTTTTTGTTGTGACAAACTCACTCGGTAAGACTGATGTGTCGTAAACCTTTGGATAAGCCTCTGTAACTGAGGGGTTTGAGTAAATGCACCAAATGAGCATATTTAGCCGTTGAACTAATGGATTTGCATGGTTTTCTGGAGAGTTAAAAGGTTGGCTCTTCGGCTACAGGGAAGTGTTTAAAGAGAGGAAATGTGTTTCTCCATTAATACAGAGCAGAAATTGCACATAAAGAGCAAGGCTTGTCTTCAGTTCCATTTAAAGAATGGGGCAAAGGTAAGAACATTTGCCGATGCCTTTACATCTACTAAGGTGATGGAGTGCGTACGCTATTACGAGAGATGCTATTAGGTGGAGGCCATTTTCAAAAGCAGTCATGAGAGCAGATACCTACACAATACCTAGATCGTCCATCTTCGCTATATCAAAAGATCTGTTGCCTAAACACTCGGTGAAGGGTTGATACTGGTGTCATCACATTTACCTTTTAATCAAGGTGAAGGTCCATCATATAATTTGTACTCTCTGGCCTGTTTTACAGGGGCATCCAAATTAAAAAGTAGCTTTGTGTTATCTCTCAGATAAGTATTCCATGCATAAATTATCCAATGACTCTCTTGTTCCTAATTGCTATGCACGCCAGAGCTGAACTGATTGGCTGCATTACCTAAACTGGATAAATTGAAACTTTTATGGTCATTATCGCTCTGTTATTTGTGTTTCGTAGTTTAACCTGCACAGGTCCTGTGACCGCTGAGGAAGGATTTATCACTGTGCCTTAACTTTGGATGCCCTTGGCAATATTTGGCTGTGGCATTTTCAAGAGAGGAGGCAACTATCAATGCATATAAGAGGCGGCAAACTAAATCCCCACCCCCATTAAAGTCAGCATACCTGCGATTGCTGAATTGCTAGTAAAACCATGGCAGTTGCACCCCTTGCTTGCCAGTCTTGCAGGAGACCGAGGCAGAACGGCCTGATCCCGCTCTGAACGCATTTGTCAAATAGGCACAGGGAAGCCTAGAGGGGAAACGGCCTAGGCGGGCCCCCTATTCTTTCCAAGCCCTTCAAGGCTGCTCTTCAGTGTCCCGCCCTTTCCGTTCTGACTGGGAAGGGGAGCTGGGAGGGGCATATTTCAGTCCTGAGCATCTCTTTTGCTCCTTGGCTCTCTTCTCCTGCTCACGACATGCCTCTTCCTCTCTAGACTTAGAGGGATTCCGGTTTAATTGGGTTAGTGCTTAGTCAGGACTGCTGCTATACTGCTGGTCTCTACAATTTCGGACAATCATCCTTCCTGGAAGGTGATAGGCATAGGACTGAGGGATGCTGTCTGTACATTATTTGTTCCTGGGCATGTTAAGAGTTGCCAGGCCCTCTACCAAAACTTGAGAACTAAAATTGGCTGTCCCATCGGCTTGCCGGCTAAAGATAAGCTATTTCCCAATAAAGGATTTGAGCCTTTCATGCCAGCCCCAGATGCAGGAATTCCAAAGGCCGAGCTTTCTCTTGCTTCTCCACACAGATGGTGGAGCATCCTGCACCTTCTGGGGTTTTGTGCCTTTGGTGGATTTTGTCATGCATCTGTCAGGAGAAAGGGGGAGCCGATCCTACCCGACAGGGCTAGGGTTTGGGGCCCATGGTTGCATCTGGGAAATTAAGAGTGGGTGACTGACATTGTCTCTGAAGCCCATTTGTGGCCTGAGACATTCATGGAAAAAGGCTCTGGGCAAGGCTAAAGACACTAGCTTTACTCCGAGCTGGTTTCAACTGCCAGTAAGAAACTTTGTTATTTAAAACAAAAATTAAAAATTGGGAGGCATAGGGTATTTCCCGGGGCAACCGAGAATGGTGTCCAGGGGGCACCGGTGTCACATGGCTACTCAGTGACCTTCTGGGCAGTAACCGTCAATACTTTGTCGTTATGCATTGTCTAAGAATTTGCTGATTGGAAGAACAAAAACAAAACAATCTGGAGAATGGACAATCAGCAATATCTGAAGTTGGCTTCAGTGCTTTTAGCTTCTGGTGTGTTCAGATTCTAGTTTTATCTCTTTGCTTTAAAAAAATGAAGAAAAAACCAAGAAAAAACCCCAAACCATTTGCTGTGCCACAGAGGAAACATTGAGATAATTGGAAGGCTTCCTTGTCGGGCTCCTACCGTATTACATGATAGGTGCATGGAGATCTCCCCTTCTCAGTAATTCACACAGATCTTTGTGAGGGCATTCAAAAGAAAGCAAGTCACAACATAAATTGCACAGACACCAGACCTGAAGAGTAGCTCATTCCAGAATTTATCATACCCTCAGTGGAGGAGTCTGATTTAGATTACGTTGCATGAATTTCTATGCTAAGCAGAATTTCTTGGGGGGAGGGGGTGCGAGGGATTAAATTATAGGGCACAAGGGGGCAGTGTAGGATGATTTGCCTTTTACAATATCCTTCCAATCATTCATGTGCCTGAGCAGGTTGTTATGCTGCAATAAAATACTCCCAGGTTTTCCTACCTTAAGTCCTTAAGCATGCCTCAGAGAAATAGTCTTCCCAGGTCTGAGCAAAGTCCCCCTTCACTTCCCCTGTCCCGTCCTAGAGAAAATTGCCATCCCTCATTTATTCACCTGTCAAGCAAAGCGCGCTGTTTCCTTCCTACTTGCCGATCTTTCTAAATAACAGCGCCAGGTACTTTTAAGATTAAACGCTGAGTTTCTGAAAGCAGATTCTGCAGTTTTCATGCCTTGATGCAGGCCATTTGCCTGGCAGCAAGACCGCTTCAAGCTGTCGGCTCTCATTGAGTGTTTGATATGAACATTATATTTAACCTCTCTCCTGGTGCGTAATTGCCCAACAGTACCTGTATCCCAGGGTGTCAGGCTGAAATACAGCTCACTTAGTACGTAAACTGTGGCCTCTTGCCGTGAAATGCGAAACTGCTGTTGCCTCCACCTCTCGGAACAACGAGGGTCCCGCAGCAGGCAAAACTCTGTTCCCCCTCCGTGTCTTCAAATTCTGTCCCTGGGCAGGGCCTTGAAAGAGGTGTGTAAAAGTCATGTAGCTGACAGATGGAGGCCCTGAGCGGATGTAAGCATGGCCAGGGGTTCGGAGAACCACACCGGTTCATGGATCTTCCCCCTCCTGAGTTTCTCACCAACCGCTCCTCCTCTGAAGCTACTCAGAGTTTGCCACTGCTCTTCCCCGACTGATCTGAGTCTTTGTGCTGCTCTTCTCAAAGCACGGCTCTCAAGCCTAGTCCTAACCATGGCTGAGGACTGTGGCTCAGATCTAACTGTAGCTTCAGAAATTAAAAGAGGGGGCTCACATCCGAAAGGGGAAGAGTGAGTGGGAGCCCCGTTGTGTTCTCTGGAACTCATAATCATGATTAAGGAAGGAAAAAGAGGGCCTTCTCTGTGGTGGCACAGAGGAATACGCTCCCCGGAGAGGTTCGCCTGGCGCCTACGCTTCTTTCCTTATGGCATCAGGTGAAAACCTTTTTATTCCCCCAATATTTTAATTGCTCATTTGTTTTAATTGGTGGCTTTATACTTAACATCAAATGCTGTGCCACTCCCACTCTTATTTCTATTTTTTATTCTATTTTATTAATGGTGTTGTAAACTGTCCTGAGACGTCTGTGATGGGACGGTATAGAAAAGTTTTAAATGAATAAAATAAATAACAAGTAAATAAGTGATACGGCATCTGCTCTGGATGGTTTTATCCTCCTTTTCCATCTTGAGCCTTACTCAAACTTTGGATGAACAAAGAGAAGACCAGAAGCAGTGATGGAACCTCCCAACAAGTGATGTGCTAGCAAAATTGCGGAGAGCCAGTGAGGTGTGGTGGTGAAGAGCGTGGGACTGGGACTCAGATGATCTGGGTTCGAGTCCCCGCTCAGCCATGGAGCCAACTGGGTGGCTTTGGGCCAGTCACAGACTCGCAGCCCAACCTACCTCACAGGGTTGTTGTTGTGGGGATAAGATGGAGGAGGAGAATGATGCAAGCTGCCTTGAGCCCTTTGTAGGGAAAAGGCAGGACATAAATCGAAAAATAAATAAATAAACAAACAAAAATTCCAAGGTGGGTAGTCAATTCCATGTCAAGCTCTTTTTAAATAATTGTACCTGCTTTGTGGAGTGGCTCAACATTGAATCCTCAGGGAACAGTCATTTGCCTCCCTGCTAATTGAGCTCTCATCTTACTTCAGCTGTAATGTTTCCATCCCGGCAGTGGCTTGCACTTTCCTCGACAGTAGTCCAAAGCCTTGAACTGCATCACAGAACGTGGAGTACCAGAATGGTTTTATCTAGTTGGAGATTCACTTAGCCCCTCCTTGGTTTCCAAGAGCAGCATTCCAGCAATATCTGGCTGTGTATTTGTCACTGGTTTTGGGATTTCTGCCCCTTCTCTTCATTTACCTTACTGCCGCTGTTTTAAATGTTGCTTCTAAAATCCTGCTAGTCCATTAAAACAGGTGAACCTTCCTTGGGTTCCAGCCCAACCCCTGACGGTTCCCCAGATGCCCAAGTCCATTCCCTGGCCCCGCCCCCTTTCACTTCATCCATTTCATTTGTTGAAACGGCTCTTCTAAGGCTTAGTTACAGGCAGAAATGGCTTTAAGTTAAAATACTCTTTTTGTAATTTTGGCCACAGTTCTGTTGTCTTCAGCCTCTGGAATGTGGCTTCTGAATGACTCTCTGAAATAGAAGTCTGGCCTCAGGTTGAAAGGGGCTCTCTACACCTGTATTAAGAAACATCACTCTTAAATTACAGGAAGGAGGACTGGTGTAACAAGCAGAAGTCCCATATAAACCCGTCCTGGGATGCAGAAACAATAGCATGAAATATCGTAGCTGTTAATCTGCCCATCGCTTCTGGCTTTTTCTAGGTCAGCTCTTCCAGACTTCCCATTTGCTACAAGGATCCAATTTTAAAGTTGGATTCTTCTTTTGTCATTCTAAATCATATGCCTGCAGTATATTTGGAAACAGCCTGTGATTCTCAAGTTGAAAGCTTTTGCTGTGCTTCATTAGACAGAATCAAAATTGGCATCTGGGTTGGGCTTTGGTTTTTCCCAATCATAGCACAAAATTCTTCTGAGTATACACTGTCGTAATATTTGTGTGAAGCGTAGTATGTTTCACCAACAAAAACAGAATTTTTCCTAAGTGGAGAATGAAAATATACTTAATGCCCTGTGATATAAAAATATTTTTGAAAGTATGCCTCTCCCCCACCATCCAGCGGTTCTCTGAGTGGGAATTCTCAGGACCTATTCCCATTTTACATGTCTTAGTCCAAGGTAGATACCTGGGCATGAAATTTGCAGGCCTGTCATCAAGCATTAAGAGTGCACACACAGAAAATGCAGCACATGTCACTTTAAAATACCCAGAAGCTGCAGTCAGTAAAAGACTTTGGGCTCTGCTTCTGAATTTTTTCGCTGGATCTGCACAAACCGTTGCTGCCCACACTGTTCGTACGTGCAAGGATGCTTCCAAAATCATTCTTCCTTTAAATTTCTCCTAGGATTTGGAGGTTTCACAATACCTCCACCTGTTTCTGATGCCGAACCACTGCCTTAGGGATCCTGCGTAGCCCCATTTGGTAAAGAGCAGAAGGTCCCTTCTGCGTCAAACACAGGATAGAAGCACAGGACGCTTCCGTCTCCAGTGTCTTTGGTGGTCCATTCAAGTCATTCTTGTCAGCATCTCTCTGATCTTCTCTTATCAGCAGATGGCAAGAACTGAATTGGAGACCTTCTGTGCGAAAGGGACGTGCTCCACCACTGATCTATGGGCCTTCCCAAAATATCCCTGTGTCACAAAGATCCACATCCAGACCAAAAATGTGAAGTGGACATTGTCCTTCAGACCAGTAACCATTCTAGGTGGACAGAGCATGCAGTCTGGAGCTGCGATGCTAGAAACTCAATTTACCAGGGTTCATACATGTCTTAGTTGACCCAGGAAGGTCATGAACCGGGGCGCTCATTTCGTCGCTTCCTGCCTCTGCCGAGCAGTGAAGGTGGAGATGTGCCTGGCCCAGCCTGCACGGCAGTGACACTGCGAGGATGACGGAGACGAGCCCTGCATAGCGGCTTGGCTTCCCAGTACTCTTGAAACAGCACTGCTGTCTTAGCCTCTGAAATGGGAAGCTACACGAATACCTTTTCAAATGTGTTAAGCAGCCTTTCATCAACTGCAAATGGCCTTTACAGCTTTTGAGTTGACAGATGACACTTGGAGAGCACAACTTGGATAAGAACCAGGATTCAAGGTCCCTGTAGTGCCATAAACGACTCTGCCACTCTGCCACACCAGCGCTGAAACCCAAGCGGCTCTTTTTCTGTGCCACTGTAGCTACTGGTATTCTAAACACAAAGCGTCACAAACGGCTTTGCAGTGCAATCCCAGACAAGTGTACTTAGAAGTGAGCCTGGCTGAGCTCCATGGGATTTACTCCCAAGTAAAAGTGTAGCTTGCAGCGTTAGTCTGTTCCTCGGGCTTTCCCATGCAGAAAACTGAGTGGGAAACACACAGATTTTGTGCGATGATTGTTATCACTCAGTGTGAAGAGGGGCTGGACAGCTTTCTTGCACTTCAGCTTGAATGGGAATAGTTTCATGTGCAGGCTGAAGATGTTTCCCTAGTCTTTATCTGACGAAAGTTGCCACCTCCTTCCCAAAAGAAACCATCTCATCACAACAGAATTTGTTCTACTCTCCTCAAAGTCATAACACAGAGATTGCCGCTTCGAGTCTGCGGGTCAAAAATGGACTGTATCCAATAAGACTGCAGCCAAAATATATTTAATTCATCACAGTAAGAATGCCGTTTATCAAACACGTTTATTTTTGTAAAATTAGGAAAATGCCACCGCACTCTTATCTTGGCATGGCAAAGAGCTTGGATAGCTTGGACGATTCTTAAATCATCTGTTGTTTTTATACGGCATTCAAGGTGCATTTTGTGCTCAGAAAGCAGGTCTTTATCAGCAGATTTATTTATTTGTTTGTTTATCAGGATATTTTTATTCCGTCCAATACGGTTCGTCTCTGGATGGCTTACAATTTTGCTGAAAGCCAATGATTCTGGAAAGGGATGCCAAACCCTCCACTTCTTGTTGGCCTGCAGCGGGGGGGGGGGGGGGGTCAGCACATGCCTTCTAGATGTTGAGCACTGCAATTCCCATCAGCCCTTCCCAGCATAACCAGCGGTGAGTTGTCGCCTAACCTCTGGAGGACTACGAATTGTTCACCCGTGGACCACAACTTGTGCATCGAGAACCCATTAGTGATCCGTGAAGCATGTCTTGACTTCCTAGAGGCCAGTGTCCAAAGGAGCTCTCGCACAAGCAGATTCCATGACACAAGCAAGATGCACAAGCGAGACGTGCTGCTTGTGAAGAATAGACCTAACAGTTTCTACAGGATGCCCCAAAATGGGTGGAGGTGCTAATTTCTGGATCAGGTCGGGTCAACAAAGCTTGCTTACAAGCCGCAGACCTGCCCCATTCTATAAATAAGCATTTCTGTTCGTTTCCGGTAGCTCCCAGACAGGCTGAATCTCACTGCTCAAGCAGGAGGTCTTGCTTGTAGGACGGCTTCAGCGAAGGAACAGAACCCCATAGGATGCTGCTCTGCAGATCCAAATTCTGTCATCAGCAGTCCAGAGCCCAGTGTGGTGTGCTGGACTGGGACTCAGGAAACCAGGGTTCAAGCCTGCCCTCAACCGTGCAGTTCATGGGGTGACTTTGGGCCAATCACTGACCCCCAGCCTAACCCACCTCCCAGGGTTGTTGTGAAGATAACATGGAGAGAAGGGGCACTAGGGTCGTTTCCTTGGGGTCTTGCGGAAGGAAGAAAGATGTGGTATGAATGTAATGCAGTAACTGTAATAATAACGGTCCAATCTGGAGAAGAAGAAAAAACCGCGATGGGAAACAAAGCGCGCAACAATGGCAATTGTGTCTTGACTCGGCAGCACCAAGAGCTGACACAGGGCTTGGTCCTCCCTGTGGTTCTTCTCACAAGACCCTAGAGACACAGAAGGATAACCTGAAAAAACTTGTGCATCCTTCAGTCATCTCTGTGGGACTTGCACAGAAATGGATTGTGCTTGGAAGCGCAGTCAGAAAGCAGTGGATGGTCTTTCAAATGTCACAGGAATATGCCTATCAATCCATCACATTGTCCTGCGTGTCTGTTTCTGTTTTCCTTCCTGCTTCTTTCATGTGGAAGCCACTGCATTAGCCAAAATTCTATATTTTTAGCCCGGTGGGGTCCTTCGTTTTCCTCCGTCTTAAGTGAAAGGCGAATCAGGTTTTTTATCCCTTACCTCATACAGGTCAAGATGTTCTTGACCTTGCAATACGCTTATCCTGATTTATAAAAGAGCCATATGACATGCTTCTTAAAAGGTCTATTAAAATTTATTAGTGCTAATTTTTCATCCCTCTCAGACTGTGTGCTGGAACCCAGTGTAATAAAGCAAAGCGGGATTTAAAAGCAGATGAAGCTCTTTTAAAAAATCAAGGGAATTACACAATAAAGATTAAAAAGCATTTCCATTTCTTTGAGAGAGGCATGAGAAGCAGTGAAGACAAAACCTGGAGTGGGCCAGAAGCATTAGACACAAATTTTGCTGCAACCTGTTGCTAATCCACCACAATAACTCACTTTTTGTGCGTCACTGTAGGAATCCCAAACTTAGGTCCATAAAGCCTTGGTTAGCACATATTTTCTCTGGCATTTTGCTGATTTTTCAATACCTATCTGCTACAGACTTGTGTGGTGTGCGACATTTGTTTATTGTATTCCTATCTTGCCCGTTTTTCCTCCCAAGGAACTCAAGGCAGCTTCCCCATTCTCTTCCTTCGCTCAATCTTATTCTCACAACAACAGCCCTGTAAGGTGGGTTGGGCAGAGAGCCTGGGGCCTCTGGGGTCCGGAGTCACCCTATGAGCTCCATGGCCAAGCGGGGACTAGAACCCAGATCGCCAGAGTCCCAGTCCCACGCTCTTCGCCACTACACCACACTGCCTCTCACATTCCACATGCATATACCACACACACACACACACACACACACACACACAGAGAGAGAGAGAGAGAGAGAGAGAGAGAGAGAGAGAGAGAGAGAGAGAGGGAGTCAAGATAGCAGGGGATACCGGGGGCGGGGGGAGCAAGACAGGTAAGTTCAAATAGCAGGGGGAAAACCTGGCTTTGCACGTCCAAAGGCTTTTAATATGCTTGAGGCAACTGGGGATAGCTTTGTAGGCACCACCCACCTGGGCACCCCATGGGACCCCCGCTGAGGAACCCAGCTTTTAAAAAAAACACTGCAGATGATACGTATGGTTGTCCTGCTGGAAAATCCCCCCCCCCCCCGATGTTTAGCCTGAGGAGCACACAGTTCAAGACTTTGTTGGCAAACTTCTGTATGAGTTTCTCCTGCTCTGTGGGTTAAGTCAGATTTTCAATGTCAACAGAGCTATTAGGATTCGTCCATTGTAGAAGGCACTCTTCTTGATGTCGCTCTCCCTTTAGAGCTTGGTAAATAAAGTGCCTACGACTCTGACAATTTTATGCTTTTGCCGATCTTTAAATCAAAAACAGCCGAATCGATTTAAGTACTCTTTTGTAAGGGGGAAAAATTGCATCCAGTCTGACAGGCAGTGTACCAAATTTCATCCCAAAGCGATTTCAAATGACTGAGTTATAAACCCCCGTAATGAAAACACTGACATCGCCTGAACTACTGCAGAACATAGGGCGCTCATGTAACAGCGGAGAAACATTGTGCCCCCATTGAAAGTGACTCGCGGCTGATAACTATTTCCTGGTTCGGAAATATCCCCCACATTTTGTATGGCCATTTTTCTTGAGGGGAAGAAGAGGTGAATCTAATTTTTCATTCTGATATTTAATTATCTTTGGCCGAAATTATTCCTCTTTTAACATTTAGTTGCATATATCAGGAGCTTCCATGTCTTGTATACTTCACCAAAATCTCACATACTGCTCCCGTTCGACCCAAATTGCCCTGGTTCTCAAGGACTAGTGTCCTGGCGTGTCTGCAGACTTGCAGGAAGGAGCTTTCGTACTTCTAAAGACAATCCCAAATGGCCAGAAACTTGTGTTTTTGGAGTGGGGCAGGTCAGCAAAGCTAGAGAAGCCCCTCCAGGTGCTACCCAAGGGCCTTTGATGGCAGCACGGAGTCCCAGGGTGCAGCCAAACCAGTCCACCCCCCTTACTTTGCCTGCTCTTGAAAAGCGGCAGGTGAAGCCGTCATTTCCACTGGAAGGATACATGCACTTTTCAGCTGTGCAACAGGCCCGTATCCCGCTTGGCTTCCCGTGCCTCCCAGGGGCCTGTCTGTATTTCTGTACCCGAACCAGCGTTTGCACCTGACCTCAGGGAGAGCTGCCAAAGACCATTTCTTCTCTGTACCGAGTCATAACTCAGCCTGTCAGACCAAGTCAGACTGGACAGCCGTGCTGCGTACGCTTCCAGAAAAGCATGGAAATGCCTCGTACCTTGCCAGATGTCTGACTCGAGGCTCATTCCCAACACTGCAGGCGCACGTTCAGGGAAGCAGCGCATCACTTGGTGTCCCACCCGTGTTGCGTGTAGTAAACAGTACGGAAATCAGATGCAGCTGCTCCCCTCCTTCCTGTGTGGAACGAGGAAACTTTCCATCCCTGAAGCAGTCCTTATACTTACAGGTCCCTGAATCCAAGATCAAGATAGCTCCGTGCCAGCGAAAAATGCACATTCCTTGTAAAACTTGTTTTCAGAAGGAGAATCAGAACTAAAACTACTATCCCCTTTCTTACAGCTTGTATTTGCATGCGTGTCTGGTCAGACCGGGTGCACTCACAAGCACAGGAGACGATGCTTTACACAACTGCAGACTGGATGAGGCCCTTGCAAACTTCCATTTCTGCAGCATCTTCCCTACCAAACTTCTTTCGGCTTTAAACTTTATTTCTTTCCCATGCCATCCTCGTCAACGAATTGATGATCAAGATGAATTGAAAATACTGCTCAAAAGCCAAGCAGAGTAGGAAGAATATATCAGGGTCCTCCTGGACATTTACTGCACCCTTGCAAAACTGTCATGAAAATTTACCAATGCGGGTGCAAGTGGCCAAGTTGAATGTTTCAAGGTCGATTTACCGTGTTGTGAGCACCAATTACTTCTGATTCAAGCAAGGTTTCACACATCTGGTGTAAAAGAAATGTCTTTATAAGTTTTCTTGGGGAGAAAACGCTTTTGGCTTACATGAAACTTTTCATTGATTTTTATAAAGAGCGCTCTGTACGGCTGCAGTTACTGAGGCTAGGAAAGAAGTGCTCGTGTTTTATACTTTGTCTTCTTGTGTTTGAAAAATCTCTTGGATATTGTGAGTTCTGCCATAAGCCAAACATTTATTCTCAGGAATGTCCACTCAGTATGAAGCTGTGTCGGGGGGATTCTGCGTCTGTGGGCCTCAAATATATATTTTTTCTTGAAGTGTGGATGTAACATTAGGCCTTGCATCTGATATTTCCCTTCCCTTTCTTTCCACTACCTTAAATGAGGTCATGCCACCCTTAGCACAGAAGTACTGGAAATGAATGATTTTTGCAGGACAGATTACGAATGCATAATTTGGGGTGTTCGACACAGGGGCAAGATGAAGCTCTTGAAAACACGATCCTATGCATGTTTAGTCAGGAAATTTCCCAGCAGTATATCTTATGGAGTACTCAGGCAGGCTGGTGGTCAAACATCTTACCTTTCTCCCAGCGCCCCCTTCCACGGCGCTCCCCGGCCACGACTGCAGGAGCCATCCGGTAGCCAGCCGCTGCTGCTGCTTTTATGCCAAGCATGGCTCCTTGCTCCTGGTAGATCTATCCAAGTGAGCAGCCAGGGGGTGTAGTGGTTGAGAGCCTTTGGCCAGGAGTCAGGAGATCTCCACTCGATCAGGAATCTCACTGGGTGACCCTGGGCTGATGCTCAGTCCAACCTGCCTCATAAGATCATCGTCGTGCATGTGAAGCGGAGAACTTTGTTAGCACCTTGAGTCCCTTGCAAGAGGAAGAAAGGAGAAGAGGCAAACGCCGTGCGATCCTGGTGCTGGAGAGAACAGACAGAGCTTCTGAGAAGCATCAAGCGCTCCTTGCCACTTTGTGGAGAAGAGGCCTTTTGCAGCGGAGGTCCATTCATTATAAAAGGAGACTTTACGTTTCGATCAGAGGCCAAACGGAAATGTCCCGGGGCCAGACTGAAGCTTTCTTTGTGTACTGGGCATTACATCGAACATTTCTTCACCTAGCAGGCAACCAGTTAGCTCTGCCTTGGACACTCGCTTGGCATTTTGCCTGCAAGAAAAGCAGTCTGCTCTGTTGCATTTCCTTCTCCCCTTGTTGGGTTCACGGAGCAACTTCCAGCGATCGCCAGGCACACGAGAGATCGTGATTGTCTTTTGACTGCAGCCACTGTGTCTGTGGCTTCCCGGGTCTCCGTGCAGGTCGTGTGCCACCAGTCATCCAGCAGGTTTTTCAAGGAGGAAACTTCCCGCATTCCAGATACAACCTGTGTCAGCCAGCCCCTCTGAGACCGTACCAACCCTCTCCTCTAATGATGAAAACCTGCCCTCTGGTCTGAGCACTTAGCTGGACGCCCCTTCTCTGTGCGTGCCGATTCCTCTGCATTTGCTTCCCCATTAGAAATAAAATAGTATTCAAATAAGTCATCAGCATTCACTGTCTCCTCTAGAAACACTAAGCTCCTTACTGCTTTTTCCTCTGCGTGTCATTGGCGCTATTTCCTCTGCGCCCTCTCCAAGTGGCTTAGTATTGCGCGCACCGTCTTCCCCCAACCCCAATTAACCCTCACGGCGACCCTGGCAAAACCCGGTTAAGATAAGAGATACTGACCGAACCAAGGGCAGCCAGTGGGCTATTTAATCTGCAGTGAGCAGCAGCAGCAGCAGCAGCCGCACCCACCAGCCAGGCGGGGCTGCTGTTTCCAGTAAATGGCTCCCCACCGGGGCAACCAGGGGTTGAAGTGTGTTGTTATTTGGGGGTTAAGCCATCCCTGCGTCACCACAGAGGCTTAGCATTCAAATGTCGGTAGCATGTGCGCAGCACGTGCGGCAGCTGGCGGTGAGCCAACTCTGCCCCGATCCTGGCCTTTTGCCTCCCCACATTGGGCCAGGCTCAGCCCCGAGGACCTGCCTGGCTGTGCTTAACTCGATGGGCAGCAGCTTCAGGGCCTCTGCTCCGCTTTTCCCTCCTTATGGCTCCTTATCTTTAAGCCAGACTTGAACCCTTCCAATAAGAGGACTGTCCCTTGCCAGATAAGATGCTGGCCACCCTAGAAGCTTCCTTGCCCTACTTCCTGCCAGAGAGAACCTCCTCCTTCATCTGCATGTTGCCCTGAGCCTGCAGGACAGAAGAGGAGAGAAGTCTCTGCCCTCCAACTCAGCCTGTGTGTTTCTCTGTGCATTCTTGCAATCTGCTGGAAGGTTACTTGAAAAAGGCAGGGGATGCCTTCCAAAGATGTACAGAGGCCTGCTGCAGATGGTGCTGGTGAGGGAAAAGGGGAGGGCTGAAAGAGCCAGAGGGAGCCCCGACCCTGACCCTAAGCCACTGCAGTCTGGACTGGCAAGCACCCATTACCAGACTGAAAACGCTTTCTCTTCTCCAGCCACAGGCAGCCTCACAGGTTTGCCCCAGAGAGGCAAAGAGCAGAGTCACACACGAGTGTATCCGCAGAAAAGAGCTTCCAGTTCCTGCGAACACCTGTAGGAAACAGCTTTCTGTCAGTTCCGTGCTGGAGACTCAAGCTGCATGTCACTTTACCTGTTTCCTCCACTGAGGAAAGGGGCACTGCAGAACTGTTTCCCTCTATCGCTGCTGCAATATGCTTGCGATGGGCATTTCTATTTCTGTGAATTTCTGCTCCACCGTATCCGTCACGCTCCTTTCCGATCCTGGTCTTCCTTGCATTCTTCGTCACCTCTTGCTTAAGTACAGCCAGCACTTCTCCCCTAACTGTGGCATGTGAAAAGAAATGCTTTAAATCCATATTAGCATTCTGACCCCGCTGGCACGGTTCTTGGAGATGTGGTTTGCTGAGCTGGCTCCTGGCCACTTACATTGGCTAATTAATACAAAGCACTGCATAGTCTCTGCGCTGCTTAGCCAGCAGGGATGTCTAAAGCTCCTTGGTTATTTGCCTTGTGTTCCATTTCAAATCTTTGTGCTGAAACATGATTCACCAAAACCCTTCAATCCTGGAAATCGATACAAGCTGGTTTCACTCTGCAAAGTGAAGGATAACAGTAGATGCAAATTCCAGGCATTGGAGCAGCCTCCGAAGAAGCTGAGTTTCTGTAGAAATAAACAAACACAACACCCTAAGGTTCTAGTCCCCATGGCTAAAATTAATGCAGGCATTTTCTCCAAAAGGGGAGCCTTATACTTACCTTGACACCCCGTGCTTTTCTGTGAGTCCTGTGCTGCATTTAGCCAGATCCCTGGTAAATAATGTAATCACGGAATTTGTGAAAACAAACTTTCACGTGACTTCCTTGTGATGGAGTCCTTGCAAAATAATAGGAGCGTGACATTTTAAATTCTGCAGATAGGAGATCCAACTGCTCCACTTGTGTGATGCGTGCAAATGACATCATCTCCATTGTAATGGTTTGCATAGATTTCCCAAAGTCAGAACATTGTAGTTGTAAAATCGGAGATGTGGCCAAAGAGTGGCTTCACAAAACAGTACAGGATGTTGATGAAAGTAACTCAGACAATGGAGAAGAAACAAAACATTCATCTTGCTATTGAAGATGACTGTATGTGGCTAGTCATACAGAACTGGCGCCTTGGACTTTTGAGCAGTAAGCATAGTTCTTCCCTGGAGAGCCTTCCAAACAAATCCCAAGGCCCTGTTCTGTTCCATATTACCAAGGATACCCGGACACCAAGGCACGGGTCTGTTCACATTTAAAGTTATTTGGCCTTTCCGCTGTCACGACTGATGTTGCAGGTTATTAATTCATTTCAATCAAATTCTTTTTGCCCTGAACTTCAGCTGGAAAGGGCTCCCAGAGCAGCTTCCGAAGATTAATAACAAAATAGCCACGGTTCTCAGGCTTACAATCTAAAAGATATCACACAGAACGAAAGGGAATGGGGATGAAGGGGGGAAAGAACGAGCACAAGCATCCATTCTTTCTTACCGAGGTCTTCTAGGTGCTCTTTCTGGCAGGGGAAGATGAAGCAAGCTCTCAGCGGCTCTTCCTTTGTAAATCCAGAGCTCACACTGGCAGCGTGCCTCTGATTTACTGATGGAGCTGCCACTTGGTGCGCTTCGACTATTGCCAAGCCGTGCATTGATGAACGGCTTGAATGAGACAGTGCCAGGCGTTCAGGATCAGGCTGCTGCTCGTTCAGTCTCGCTTGGCAAAAACCGCTTGCTTGCTCGAATGGTGGGTGGAATCCCTGCTCTTTTGAGGACCACTTGCCCTCAGACCACATATGCCTGGAGGAGAGATTTTCTGCAGATGTTCTCCTGTCTGTGGAGCTTAGGTGGATGATGACCAGTTTTTGGTCGGGGTGGCCAGCTTTTCAATGTCCTGCTCAGGACCACTGCACAGACTCCATTTCTCTGGAATTTTAGGCACCGGTTTTAAGCAGCTTGATGTGACCAAGTCTTGCCAATGACCTGGTTTGTTCTGTTTTTCTCTGCGGCTTCCCTTGTTGCTCTGTTGCAATACTTGGCTTATACCATTAATTATAACGGTGTGGATGATTAGCTTAATTTGTAGTCTTGTAACCCACTATGAAATTGAAAAGCTAGAGAGAACAATTTCAAATAGCATTCAAATAAATAAATAGTTTTGATTGCAGCCCTGGGACCAGGCATATAGGAAAAATGATTATTCCTGACTACAGAGGAAGGGAAAATTGAAATAGAAGTAAAGTGTTGTTGATGTTGAAACAGAATAAAGTGCTACTATATTTCTTTTTTGATTATATATGGCCCCACCATGGAGCATGGCCTTTGCAGAGAACAAGAGGAGAGTTCCCTGCCCTGAGGAGCCTACACATTATAATTTGGCACAAGGCCAGTGGGGACAGAGGGAAGGGTGGACGAGAAGAAAACATGCAGGTGTCCCTAAGCCGCACGCACATCCTAAGCCGCACTTCCCGTGCCTGAAAACAGCTTCTTGTTCTTTCCACAGGTTGGTGTGATAGGAGAGGAGGAAGAGTGGGTGACTTTGTGTGAAGTGGAGAAAGAGTCGGACGCTCAGCTACTGGAGATCCCAAACCTCACACCTTACACTCATTACAGGTGAGAACAGCTGCCAATTAATGGCTGCATCTACAGGCAAGCCAGCGGCCACCAGAGGCGCTTCTGGCCCTCACCGGCAGCCGGTGGGAGGACTGGAGGAGGACAATTTATACCTCAAAAGAGTTTGCACTTAAACGACCCCGTATGATGTATTTTAATTGTCACCTCCGCATACTAAAATAATTAGTCAATCTGGAAAGTGGAGCAGGGGGCAAAGAGCACTGGCAAACGGTACTGCTGAATAACTTAACACATCCTGACATGGCGAGTTTGTCTGGATTGAAAAGTTGCACCGGTTTAATTAAAATTGATCTTGCTTCATTTGTGGGAAAACTGCACTGCAATGGGCTGAATGCTCCTTAGATCACACTGCCTTCCTTCTGTAAGGCAAGTCCATACATTTCCGTCCCTTCGTACCATCCTCTCCATTACTCTTAGAGGAACTCCCATGATGTAGCGGGATTAAACCGGGCTCTGGCAGACATCCAGTGCCCGGGGTGTTGGGTAACCTGTTTCTGGTTTATCTGCGATATGGTGCTGCCTCTTCTGCCCCACCTTGGTAAATTATGCTGTTTGCATCTTGTTGTTGTAATAATAATAATAATAATAATAATAATAATAATAATAATAATAATAATAAAAAATAGCAAGGCCGGCGCTGCTGCTTTAAAGTCCCTGGTGGGGCTGCCCGGCCAGTGTGGGTTTGGGTGGGTGGGAAATTGTTCTGATGAACATGACAAATGGCCTCATCCACCCCAGGTCATTCCGACCATTTCTATGGCCATCTAACTCAATATTCTGTGCCCCGTGGTTACATTTTAAATCAGGGGTGCTGAATCTCTGGCCAAATCATGCCCCTCCCACCGAGTTCTCTGTTCCTTGCCCACTGATCCATCCGGTGCTTTCCTGGCTTGCTGTGCAGTTTCTCCCATTCAGGAAGGGTGAAATGGCTCCCCGAAGGCTGCAGCAAGCGCTTTCAACTTGAAACTGACGTTGAATCCGGGCAGTTGCAGCTATAAGGGTCCAAATCCAAGCTTAGAAGGGTGTTAACTGGTTCTAGACTGGGTTGCACTCCCTCTGAAAGACTGCGTCTGTGGACTGGGGGTGCCGCTTGACCTGGCCCTTCAGACGTCAGTTTGGGTGGAGGCCGTGGTCCAGAGCATCTGCTATCGACTTCTGCTGATTCTCCAACTGCGTTCCTTCCTGGAGGAGAATGACCTAGAAACTGCAGCGCACACCCCGCTCACTCCTAGGCTCAGTTCCTGCAATGGGCTACCCGTGTGCCTGCTCCGGAAACTGCGGCTCGGACAAAACATGGCAGCCAAGTTGGTCGCTGGGGCATCGCTCGAGGTGCCACGTATCACCAGTGCTGACACCTCTGCACTGGCTGCCAAAACATTTCTAGCTGCAGTACATAGTGTTGGTAATTCCCTTTAATACCTTCATGGCTCAGGTCTAAAATACCTTCAGGAGCACCTTTGTCCAGATATTCTGCTTCACCTGCTAAGTTCCTCTGGGGATAATCTCCTAAAGATTGCCTCTGTAAGATTAATATCAACTACCCAACGGATTTTCCAGTGGTTGCCCATCAACTCTGGAATGGCCAGCCAAGAAAGATGTGCCTGATATCCCAGACTGCTACTGTTCAAGGCATATTCTTTGGGCAGGCCTTCCTAGATTAGTTCCCAGGTTCGTTTTATTTACTCTGCTTGTTTTTAGTTGCCATTTTGATCATGACTGGTCTTAATCTCTTGTAAACTGCCCAATGTTTCGGGAATGGGGTGGTATATAAAAATTAAAACTAATTTAATTTTAAAAGAAAAATTAAAACTAAATATGCAGGTACTTCTGACATGTGGACTCCATCCCTTTTATACTTCCACCACTGGAATTAAGCCCTCAAAATCCTCTTTGGAATGGAGTTCAGCCCTCCAGCTGAAAGAGGCTCTGCACCGGTGCTTTAAGGCCCTTTTTTCCTTCTGATCTTAAAAAAAAAAAAATCAAGCCGCAGTACCATCTTGGAGCGACCTAGCAGGATGTGTGCAAGCACAACCAGATGGCTGCTAACGTTTCCCCCTGTTCATACTTCTCCAGCACTGGTTTAATGTGCCCCTCTTGAGAAGACGTCTGAAGGCAGTCCCTTCAAAAAGGGAGGAATGGGGGCAAAGATCTGTAATGTGCTGCACTCACTGTGTGTGCCCTTCACAACGTGGCAGAGCTGCCTGGGAGTGTTTAGCAATCCTTGAGTCACAGAGGTGTTCGTGGCGATCGCTCTGCGAGCTAAGTGGCTGTGATTCACACAATAGGCACAGCACCCGCTGGACGAGATTCTGTTGTTTACCCGACTGCCTCGCTGCAGCACACATCTTCCCGATGAAACTGAGAATAAGTCCTGAGTCCTACTCGGCAGAGGAGAATAATAGAGATGGCAAGAGAGGCCCTCCCCGCAGTGAATGAGGAGACTAAGGAAGGTCTGAGGAAAGCAGCTGTCGGTCTAACAAGCAGTGCGCTTCAGCTTCCCCGAGTGCTTGAAGAGTCCCTCCTTTCCTCCACGTATGTAGCTCTCCACCAGGAAGGGTCTGCAGGATGACCGTCTGCGCTAGGCTACGTCACTCCAGCCTGTCCGTCGGTTCAGATAACCATCTGCTGCACTTATCGACTCCATCTATGCCTCCTTGTGATGGCAGCTTGAATTCTTGGTTTGGCTGGAGATAGCCAAGGAATGCAGCAGCAGCCCATCTCGCTCAGCTTGGCGCTGGTGTTCAGTTGCCTTCTGCATGTGATCGCACTGCAGCGCTTCAGTGAGGTGGTGCTTCCGGCCTGTCCGTCATGCTGGGTCCTGAAGACTCTGTGAAGATGCCCATGGTGGGCTGCTGAAAGACATCAGCTGTCCAGAAATTTCCTTCTGCTCCTCTCTATTTGTAGAAGTGGGTATCTTATAAGCCCTTCCATAATATGGGCAAATAACCAGGAGGACTCCTTCCCTCTGTGATGCTTCAGTGAATTGCTCTCTGAGCGGAAATGTGTGCATGTGCTTCCGCTCCTTCAGAGCCCTCAGAAACCACGGTGTCCGTAAGACGAGGTGCTGAGATGCATCTCCTAGGTACTTGGACGTATCAGCTCAATCATGTCCGTCGGAGTTGACACGGCATCCCTGCGTGACGAGCAGGAGGCAGGGCGGGGGAATATAAAGCACTGATTATTTGAGTTAGATGGCATCTTTGTCAAGTGTGCGTCTTTTCTTCTATGTGCTGTCAGTGTTTGGGGAAATTAATGGGTTTGTTTTGCTTAATGCATTTTCCTTTAATGCACTTCCTTAACGAGATCTGAGCAGATAGACTAATGGCATTACATAAGCTCACTCAACCTTCCCTCAGTCCCAAACCTTTTATTGCCAGAAATCTAGTGTTTAGCAGAAGCAAGTTGAGCAGCTAACTTGTTAGCACAAGAAAGCTTTAACGACAAGCCTCTGCTTTGCATATCAGGGTGACGAGCCTCTCTGGTCATTAGCGTGTGATGCCTGCTACACCATCCTCTCTCTCTCCCTGAACTGGAAGGCACTTTCTCCAAACTGTTGTCATCAAGGGGACTCTATGCAAAGGAGATGAGTTGGAACAAATAGGACTCAATTTTATTTGAGTGCTCATATTTATAAACCTTCCATCCTTGCACCAAGAAAGAAGTTGTTTGTTCTTTGCCAATCATCTTTGAGCTGATTGCTCAGGAAAGGTTTGATAATGGATACAAACCCAGAAAAAGTTAACTGTGCCTAATGAGACTTAAAAATGCAGTTAACTCTTTCCCCGGCGAACCTCATATATATAGGAGAGAACAATGCTGGCAAAGAGCAGGATTGCAGTCCGTAATTGGTTTCATCAGCCGGGGATGGCCAGTGTTAGTCCAGCAGCGTGAGAACTAAGGGCGCACTTGTTCACCTTTAGAACTTGTTTTGGTCCTTCCGTAAAAATAATGAAATCGTAATGAATGAAAAGGAATGTATTAAAGGAAGCGTCTCCTCCTGGCAAGGAGCATCTTTTGTTGAAGTGCAAGGGGCTGGTATGAAATTGCGAGAGATCTTCATCAGCCACATTTGTATCTTCTATTTTTACAGCATAACACAAGGTGGCTAAGAAAAATACTGGTACAATAAAAATCTTTCACGGAGCATTAAGCTTTCTCTCAGCATCTCAAAAAGCTAGTTACGTGTGTGTGTGTGTGTGTGTGTGTGTGTGTGTGTGTGTGTGTGTGTTAATCACCAGACTGATGAATGAAAAGACATTCTTCACCCAGTGCATAGTTCACTGGGTGAACCAGCCATGGATTTTGCTGGTGGTCCCATCCTAGCTGTTTTCAAAAGGGGATTGTGCAGGATTGCACTATGGATGGCTGCTGGTCATGATGGTGATCATTGGCCTCGAAGATCGGAGGCAGGTGGCCTCTCCCCAGCACCAGTGGCAGGGACCCATTGCCTTGGTGTGCTGCTTGAGGCCTTCCTGGGAACATCCCACTGGTCGCTGTGGGAACCACAGCGCTGAACCAGGTAGCTGGGCTCCCCTTAACTTTTCTTCCTTTACTTCTTTACTTCAAGCATTTGTTGCCCACATTTCAGGCCAAGGGCAGCTTCTGGAGCAGCTTATAAAAGGCAACAAGAAGCTTAGGTTCATAATCTGCAGGGGCAGGAGGAGAAAAAGAAGAAAAAAAGACACAAGAAAAAGGAATTAGGAGCAGGGAGGAAAGTGCAGCACTTGGCGCTAGTTCTTAGATACAGAGGCAAAGTCTGGAAACAAACACAACAAACCCCATAGCAGTTCATTGGGATAATTTCCGTATGGGTGACAGTTGGCCTCCCATGGGGAAGGGGCAGCCCAGCCAGAGGCGGCTTGGACATTTCTGTCTCCTGCCCTTTCCACTCTTCCATTCCTTCCCACCAAGCAAATTGCAGGGAGTTGGCTCACTGCTCTGTCCTCCGTCCCCTGGCAAAATTACTGTTTTGGCTTATGCTCTTGGTGGACCATCATGGCTGTTATCCCCGTCTGAGTCAGCAAAGCAAAAGCAGAGTCTTTCGTAACGTGTTGCCCGGGAAGTCCTGCCACGGCAGTGGCGCTCAGCTGCCATTTATCACGGGCGGAACCTCACGCTCGGCACAGTTTTGCAAGTCGCGCCATCGGGCTGGAGCGGCGCGTGATTCTGTACTTGGGCACACGTGTCCCTCTTGACCTCTCTTTGCTCCCTCCTCTGCCCTTCAGGTTCAGGATGAGGCAGGTGAACATCGTTGGCCAAAGTCCACTCAGCCAGCCGTCTCGTGTCATCCAGACGCTGCAGGCGCCGCCCGACGTGGCACCAGGGAGCGTGACGGTGCGGACTGCGAGTGAGACGAGCCTGTGGGTCCGCTGGGTGGTAAGTCACTGGCAACTGGGAGCCACTGGGAACACTGTGATTTTGCCCTAGCCAAGGCATCCAGGATCCACAAATGTCTTCCGTGCAGCAAAACCAGTATCCTCCCCAGCTGGTTTATACCCCAATACTTGGGGTCCCCACAATCTCCTATCAGTGCTGGGGCAAGTTATGGGCTAAGCGATGTATTTCTGGCTGCATTGTGGAAAAATGCATGTTCAGACACGGACCAGCTACTGAAACCCTCGCAAGCTATTTTCACAGTGATGAGATCAGGACCGTTCATGCGCCACTGGCTTGTTTCTGGCCACCCAGTTCTATAAAAAGGTCATGAAATTCAGCTCATTGAAAGTCCTTTCGTTCGAAGTTATTAAAAGTGCTTCTAGGGACAGGAAGACGGGAGAAAGTCCTCCATCTCTCAACATCACGCAGCCAACATGGCTGGCCGGGGAATGATGGGACGGAAGGACTTTTCCCTGCCTAAACATGTATAAAAGTTTTCACCTGCAAAGGAATTTTTTTCCCTTCACCTAGGAAGATACTGCCAACCTGGAGGTTATATCCACAAGACTGATTACAAAGCTAAGTGATTAACTCTGTAATGAGGTGATAAATTGCAGGGCCACTGATAAATGAGTTGATCATGTTCCTTTGACTTCTGTCCCCACCCCATCTGACTGGAATTCATCCAGATACTACATTTCCTTCAACATTCCACATCAAGCCGCCTTCCCAATGACATTTCTTGCCAATCCTCTCCATAAAACCCCTAATATGACTGCAGATTTCCCTGGGTAAAATCTAATCAGCCATAGCTCTCTCTCCTAGGAAGGAAGGAAGGAAGGAAGGAAGGAAGGAAGGAAGGAAGGAAGGACAAAAGACAGACAGACAGACAGACAGACAGACAGACATGTTTTCCAAATGTCCAGTCCTGCAGTGAATTCTCCAAATCATCAGGGCATTCCTGGAATAACAAGGGACTAATTTCTTCTCTAGCTTGGCATATGCTGTGAGCATCTGCCCTTCCAGGAAAAACAAAACACAAATCCCATCAGATGCACCCATATCCCCTTGTGTGTGCTTAAAGCAGCTCTCTGGATCCCAGTCAAAGAGGCGGGATGTTGCTATCTGTGGAAAATGGATTAATAGGCAGCGAGCCAGTGAGGCAGCCAAAGATGAAAGGCGTGTACCATGTGGCTTTGCAATTAACTGCATTAATAGTGTTGCTACCCCAGCGAGGTGCGTTTGTGCGACTTTAATAATAATTCTCAAAGAACCCTCTACTCTGGAGGTTCTGACACCCATAAATTAAGGTCTAATTCATTGCTATGGAAGACTTTGTGCTTGCTGTGTTCAAAGCAAAGCCAGATGTACTTATCTGCAACACACACACCAGTTGCGGTGAAGTTGTGTGCATAACTGGCTTTAGACGGAGGACTTGCTCGGCCGCCCGACCTCCATTTTGTCCCCATTGCATAAGGGCTGAATATGGGCCTTTCTCCCGTCTTACACTGGCATGTTTCCCCGGGCACTTCTGTGTCAAGAGCAGGGCCAGAAGGCAAGCTGGCAACAAGCTCACGTTTACCTTGAGGGACCTGGAGTGTCAACGGAAAGGGAAAGCAGCGTTGTTGCCGAGATGGTGAAGATGTGGTGGTGGTGGTGGAAAAGCCCACAAAACATGCCTTAAGCATCACAGGCGACGCTTCTACTCATGGCTAACCTTTTCTCTGTGCCCAGCCTCTGCCGGACACGCAGTACAATGGGAACCCCGAGTCAGTCGGCTACAGGATCAAATACTGGTCTTTGGACACGCAGTCCCCTGTGCTGACCAAGGTCATCAGTGACCGGCTGGAGAGAGAGCACACGATTGAAGATCTGGAGGAGTGGACAGAGTACGAGCTGCAAATCCAGGCCTTCAACGCCATTGGGGCAGGGCCCTGGAGCGAGGTCGTGCGAGGTCGTACCCGCGAGTCAGGTAACCTGTAGGAAAGGAATGCGTGGGGTTGCTTTCTCTCGTCCTCTTTTCTCTTCCTTTCCCTTCCCTTCTGATAGTCTCTGACCCTGGCGTAAGCTGACGCATTTGGGGGCAGGCTGCACAGATCGAATGCGTTCCTTTGGCACTCAGAGGAGCAAGCTCAGACTTTGCACTGGAGTGCAATCGGAACGTCTTGTTCATGGTTCCAAGGTAGTATCTCTGGTGCTGACAGTTACTTGAAACCCTTGAAAACATATGAGCAATGGGGGTTAGGCAGCTCGTGACGTTTTTCTTACTGCTGTTGCTTATTGGGAGCTATGCAAGCTCTCCCCATTCGAAGGCGGTCTGGCCACGCCACACGCTGGGACAGTCCACTCGGCTGCATGTGGCTTGTCTTAGAGGCCTCTGGTTGGCCACTGTGGGAACAAAGATGCCAGACCAGATACAGCTTTGACCCGATCCAGGAGGGTCCAGGGTGAACCGCTTGTTCCCCAAAAGGATGCCCTGACAGTTGTGTTTTGTAAATGAAAAGCGGCCTCCAGATTTCAGTTTTTGTGCTGGAGTAGGGCACGGATGACTGTGCCCAAACCCTTTCCCCGCTGGCCGTGTCTCTGCTCAAAATCAGAACTGGGTGGCCCCCGTTCTACAAGTAGAGACAGTCGGCAGGGCTCGAGCTGCCAGGAGAAAAAAGCTCCTGCAAAGGCAAGCCCAGAATAAGCCGTCTCCGCTCATTAGCATCTGCAGAAGGTAGTTATTAAGCTGTTATCTAGATAACTTCAAACAAGGCTCCTTTCTCAGTCCCCATCCCACATGCATCCAGCGTAATTTACCTTTCTCCTGTGGGTGAATAATTGAGCGGACTGACCTTTCTCGAATTAAGTATTCAATAGTGAAGGTAAATCACCATCCTAGCTTAACCTGCACAATGAGCTGGGGTTGTATTTGCAATTTGTCTCCATAATCATACAGGGCTGGCTGCTGCTGCATGGCTGAGGCTGGGTCCCATTTATCACTTTAAACGGGATTTCGGCCCCTTTTTTGTTATAAACAGCTTGGCATCCTCAAATTTGCATATTTTCATTACTGCTGGAGGAAGGGATCAATTAAAGCCAAAGAATCCGTGGCAGGATGCTTACTCTCGAGCAGGGGCGGGAGGGGGCGGGCGACGGTGATTATTATTATCCGGACGATGTGCTGACGGGCCGTTTTGCAGCCTCCGCACGCTGTGCAAACCCCGTCTAGACGCAGCGATCCCCAACAGCTCCGTGCTGGGTAGGGAATCCCGGAGCTCTTCTGTCTAAGCCCGTGCAGGATTGCACCCGTAACCCGATTTACCTGCACCTCAATTGTAACCACTTCATGGGGCCCACACCTTTCTGTGGCCAGGTTTACATGGCATGGAAAACAGCCCTGCGCTGTTTCCATGGAATGTGGATTTTTGTCTGAACTGACAGGTCAGGAGACCACGTGGTTCTCTTGAACGCGCGGTTTCTGGGCGGCCTGCTCCTTCTTCCCAGCATCACACGGCACCCTGGCAGTCCCCAGCAGCAGCGTCTCCATCCTTTCCCTGTTATCGCCAGTGGACCACGGCAGCCACTGGCCCACTGCCCCCCGAAGCGGGTCCCCCCTTCCCTCTCCAAGTGCGCCTGCGTGTCTGCAGTGCTTCCCAGCAGCTCCAGTCTCCACTGATTTTTTATTTTAATTAAATGGACATAACCGTGTTGCCATTATCCTCCCGCTCTTCCTTCCATGCATTTTCATGCTGTGTCCCCGTTTCCAAAAGCGCGAGGGCGCATCGGTTGGCCAATGGGAACAAAGCAAGCAACGCTGCATCTGTTGCTGGGACGCTGACAGCAGCAGAGATCAAAAGCTAGCGCTGGCTGCTTTCATGGCTGCTCTTGCCAGGGGACTCTATGGTGAGTACCTGGTGAGGCATGGGAGCCTCAGCGCAGTCCACGGATTTCACCAGGGCTTCCTGTGTCACGTGAACCTGCTCAGTGAGTTGTGCAGAGGGGGGACCGGGACCACTGGGAGGTCCCGTAGCCAACCCTTCAGGAGGGCCAGCTGGAGGGAGTCTGGCTCGCCCCTTCCCTGCCGCAAAAAACACTGCCGGTCGCCCTGGATCAGCCGAGTGGAATGAATGAACACACGCTCTGGCCACATCCAAGAGACGAAAAGCTGCCTGGATGTTTTGTTTTATCACCTCACGCAAGCTGCCTGGAGGATTATTCTATCGCTTAAAATATAAATCATTTAGTTAAATAAATTGGAACACGGAAGCCACATGCTGAACTCAACCCGCATTCTCAGCCCATCTGTTGGAAGTGAGCTGACCTTTAGTGCGAGGCAAAGCAGTGCCCTCCGCATGTTCTGGAGTGAGCCGGGGGGGTGGAGGGGGCGCCCACTGGGAGTTCTGGTCCAACACATCTGGAAGGACCAAGTTGGGGAAAACTGGTCTGCTTTCATCCACACAGAGATGCCAGGATCCCGCTCTTCTTGGTTGCCGCTCCGTCCCGCCCCACACCTCCTTTGGATTCCGAGTGGATTACTGTGAACACCCACTGCCAAAGCTTTTTCTGCATCCAGCAGCGGAGGATCTGGGCTTAGCGGGCTTCAATCCCTCTTACACATAAGGAAGTTTTAAGGCAGCCTCCCCCAAAATCATGCTCTTGGGATGCTTTGGGCTACGGTTCCCATCAGCAAAGTTTGATGGCCCAGTGCTCTGACCTGCCGTAGAGTCTGTCCCGTGGGCTTTCTCGCTTGTTCCCTCACTTTTGAAAAACGGCCAACCCATCCCGACAGCGACCCAGTTAGCTTCTCAGGTAGTTCTTCCTGGAAGTGGAGTGCCCACCTCCTGTGTGATCTTTCGAAACAACTACCTGATAAAGAGGAGCAGGGTGGTATTGCCACTGCTTCTGAAACGCCAAGTGGGAGGGAGGGAGCGAGCGAGCGAGCTCAGCAGCACAAGCCTGCATTAAGGCCGAGGAGGTCAGGGTGGCAGCATCCACCTTTCCTTGGCGAGGGGGCCTGCAAATAGAGCGCAGGTTGAGGTTAAAGCGATGCAGATGTGCAAAGCCCGTGGAAGCAACCCTGCAGGGCGGGGGGGGGGTGAGGAGCCGTGGATGATTTGCTCCCCTTTTTCAGTTCACCTGCTATGTCTGAGTTCCTGAAAGGAAGTGGGCTTTCGTGGAGGTCAGCTCAGCCGCGGAGCCCCTGCATCGCATGCAAAAGCTTCTCCAAGGAGGGCTGGCAAAGGGTCCTGCCTGGACCCTTGGAGGGTGGTGGCTGCCAGCCCGTGTTGACCTACCTGGGCTGCCAGGGTCTGTCTCAGTAAAAGGCAGCCCCTCGGGTTCCTGGGCTTGTGCCTGTTGTTTGCTGCAGCCTTCCTCTCCTCTCCTGCTGTTGGGATGCTGTTGCTCTCCTGGCCTTATCTCTGAGCTGCCTTCCCAAGACGTCCTCTCCACCTGTCAGAGTCATCTGCACAAACCACAGCAATAAAGCACTCGCATCTGCCTTGGGGAATCGCCAGCCGCCCCCTACATTGTCAGCTCTGGGTTGGGGCACTCAAGAAACAGAAGCACGTGCTTTCTGATCAACAGAGCTGGTTTGGAGCAGGCTGATAGAGGGATGCTGTGCCACGACCACCGGCTTGGGAATATATTAACTGGCCGAGTGGCGAAGCGGGGAGTGTCTGGCTTGTGAGCGGTCAGGGAAGTTCTAGGGAGATTTGCAGCCCACATTATTAATGAACGGATCGATCAATGATATAATTAATTGACTACGGCTTTTTCATTGGATGACACCCCTAAAACACCCCCAAGTGGATAGGCTTGTAACTCCTGTGGATTTAATTGCAAGTCTGAGAGGTCCCGAAGCCAGCCCTTGCTAAATCTTGCCGAGGCGTCCCCTTCCCGCCTTCCGCGCCACTTCTTGGCTTCGGATTGAACCGCGACCCTCCAGCATGCCAAGCGCTTGCGGAGCAGCCGAGCTGCACAGCCTCCGCCTCCGCATTATTTTCCTCATTAGTCCAGACTCCCCCCGCCCCCCGCACAATCTTCCATTCTGCACATTAAAAAAGAAATCTTCTGCATCTTTAGACGCAGCCTCATCTGAGCCATCCAAGGTATTGACGAGGGGTGGGGGAGAGACGCTTTGCTTTCTCAGCTCGGGAAACAAGCAGCAAAGGTTCTCTTGTAAGACTAAGGGAAGGTTCCCTCTTGCATCATAAAATCAAACAAATGAAAATATGAATAAGCACGGCTGGGGAACGGCTGGCTTTCTTTACCCTGAAATCTGGCACACCTCTTTTGGTGCACTGCCTTTCTAAGAGAAGCGATTCATGCGGGAGCCGCTGTTTGTGAAGAGCAACGGAGAAGCCATGGCAGCCGTCCAAAGGTACTGCTGGCAGTCCATATTCCTTTAGCATAATTATATCCTTGTGAGGGATAAATCTAGGAGAACCGGTGGGGAAGGACGCCCTGTGTTGGAGAGGGGCAGGGCTGTGTGTGGTGGGGAGCAGGGAGAGATGCCTGGGATCATGCCGGCATTCCCCTTCCCACACCCCAGCTAATTGGTGAGAGCGAAATTCTTTGGTCACCCGGGGATCCTATCGCTGCGGGCCAGATCACGGCTGCTGTTCCCCCCACCCTGAGTGCCCCTCTGTGAATATGGGACTCCTGCAATAGATCCAGGGCTCATATGAGGACCTGAGAAGAGCCAGTGGTTCATTTGGGCCAGGACCCAGATGCTTTCCCCCAGGAGGCAGCCAGATGCTTCTCGGACGTCCACAAGCAGCACAAGACCCGGAAACCCGTTCCATGGAAGGTCGCGCTGTCAGAGCTGCACACCAGATGCGGCTTTCACAGCCTGTTGTTCTGGTCCTTGTCAACGTGCACAGTCGTCCTGTTGTGAGAGCATTTGTTAAAGAGCCGCACACAGAAGTCGCCGTGTGCAGAACCACAAATGGCTCCCCACAGAGTGGGCCCCTCCTGGTCCCGGTCCCAGTCCCCGGTTTTTTATGGACCTTTGGACAAAAAGCACCTTCCATGGGACCCCCACGGGACCCCCTAGACGTCTCACCCCCTGGCTGCCAGCTGCTCCTGCTCCTCGTTTCCCCCCATTATAGGTACTGTTGGCTTGCTTGGCAGGCAGCCAGGGAGCGAGCTGGCAGGAGGCAGTGCTCCACCCAGGCCGGGGGGCCGGGGGGCCAGGGGCCAAGGGGCGGAAAGGAGGGCCAGCCTGGGGCCCTCGTCCACAGGCCCCAGCCTGACCTCTCCTGCCCGTTGCCAGGGACCGTGCTTCTGGACCAGGGCTGATGCTACTTTGGCGGCGTTTCCCCTGATGGGCAGCCGTCTCCAGCCTGTTCTAGCTCCCTCCCTAAAGGAGCCCGTCAGCCGTTCGGGTGCTTCTGGACTGCGCCCTGTCCCCGGGGTGGCACGGTGTCCAGGGCGCCCTTTATCAGCTTAGGCGAGCGCACCCAGCACCTCCTTCGGATGGATGGGGGGGGGGGCCTAGTTCACGTTGGCCGTGCCGCTTGGCCCGATTCCCGTGATGCATCCCACACAGTTGTGCAAAAGCCGGACAGCAGCCGAGCTGAGTTGGGCTGGCTGGTGGGGTCGTATGGAAGCCATGCTCTGCCATCTGCAGTGGCTACCAGCCCGTATCTGCGCCCGATTCGAGGCACTGGCGCTGGCCTTCAAAGCCCTAAGTGGCTTGTGACCAGGGTTGTCTTCTCCCTGGCAGATGAGGTGAGCTGCTAAGAAGAGGCCACTTTGACTGTGGCACCCAAATTGCGGAATGGCTTTCCCAGAGAGGCTTGCTTGGCATTTATACCACATTCCTTCCAGTTTCAGCAGAAGGCATGCTTCTTTTCCCAGGAATGTTAGTCCTTCCGTCCCTTTTGTTTTAAATCCTTTGCTGCATTCTAAATCTTTGTATTAGTGCAAATTTTACTTTGGCTTTTACTTTTATACTGTGGTTTTAAACATAAACTTTTCTAGTGTGTTTTATGTTGTATTTTACAAGCTTAACCATTGTGAACCAGCCAGAGAGCGTCATCTATTTGGCGGTACAGAAATGTGATAAATAGCCAAAACCCTTTGCTTATCCTAATCATCTCACAGTGCCCCTAGAAAAAATCCTCCTTTCTCCAGTGGTCTCTGTACCTTGGCAGGCGCATGGCACGTTTTTGAGAAATTGTGCCCTTTGGACATCAGGTATCTGGAGATACGTGAAGTGAGGCGACAGAAGCACAAACCACAAAATAAATAAGTGAAGCCTCTTCGGAGACCTTTAAAGCAGCTTCTAAATCTAATTGTGTTAACTGTGTGGTGTTAAACCTGCCTAAAGGTGCTTCGAGGCATAGGGAGGGAACGAAATGCAGCCAAAATGCATTGAATTCCTCCCTGTCACGCAAAGGTTAGTGACAGTAATTCTATTGTGACCTTTAAATTACAGCCCTCTCTTCTAAAAGGGATGAGTTTGTTTAGTTCTCCTCCTTAGAAGATTTTATTTGAAACACAGCACATTTTTGGCCTGTTCACTTATGAATCACTGAGGCCCAGGTTTAATGGGATGGCCACTAGCTTCCACACGGTTTGAAAAGGAAGCCCCTGGAAAGAGTCTCCATCTGTCCCAGGCAACTTGGTCAATAATGGGAGCTGTAGTCCAGGAACTTCTGGAGGGTCACAGATTCTCCACCCCTGGTAGAAAGGGTCATGGTTTTAGGAATGACTTTATATCCATCCCCTTCCCCTTCCTCATGCTTAATGTTCCTATATGCCTGCCGATCCTTGGAGATGGGACTAGAAGTGTGTGAGTGAATCCAGGGCTTCTCTAGCTTCTAATGTCTGAAACTTTGGGTCTTTCCAGTTCCTTCGGCTCCCCCAGAAAATGTGTCAGCTGAAGCGGTGAGCTCCACACAGATCCTCTTGACCTGGGCAGCGGTGCCTGAAGCTGAGCAGAACGGGCTCATTCTTGGCTACAAGGTCTGCACCTACCCAAATCTTCTTGATTTCTTCGTGCCCTTCACTCAGGAATATCCTCTCCTGATTCTGTTGCCACCTATACATTGCATTAGGATATTACGGTGTGGAATTCTGCCAGTCGAACGAAGAGAGGGTAAAGCATGTTCCATATAGACAGTGCTATAGAGGATTCCCCATACCTCAAGCAACGGGCTGTCTCCTAAGGAATTTAGGGAGTATCAGCAGAAACGTGGAATCATGAGGACTGTCGGGTGCAATGCCTCCTCGCCTGTTCCACTCAGGGCTTTTCCAAGCGGGTGCTGACGGCTAGAAGATGCCCGATGCCTGGGTGCTGTTTCTTACGGCTGATGCCTGCTAGCTACGGGGCAGGGCATACCGTGGGCGCAGCAATGCGGATGTTTCTCCTGTCAATGTCCGGCTAAGGAGACACAGAAGCTGTGGGGCTGCGAGCAACCAGCAGAGGACCGGGTGCTTGTTTTGGGCAAGAACTGGCGCAGCTGCACAGGGCCGCGGAGTCTGTCCAGAGGTCTGCTGCCCCCTGCACAGGTCTGAGCGGGAACGGCAGCAAAATATTGAGTGGGAGGACGTACCTTCTGCTCAGATGGACCACAGGACAGCTCAGGCCCCTCCCTGTCCTTCACCGTTCCGTAGTGCCGAGATCAGCAACTTGTGTTCCTCCAGCGGTCCTGGCCAACCGTTCCCATCACTCCCAGCCTTTGGCCATGCCAGCTGGGGCTGATGGAAGTCGCGAGGCACAGCAGCTGGAGGACCAAAAGTTGCCTGTCGTTTGAGCTCCACTCCGCAGCTTGGGGCTCGTATTGCTTTGCTTGTTTGCGTTTTGGTATTTTTGCAAATCTCGCAGTCACTGAACAGATCTCTCTTCTTGCCTGAAGGATTCCATTTGGCCACCTAAGGATAGGTCCATATGACCATTGGTGTCCCTGGGTCCTGGTATTTTATTGTTAATCATTTTTAGCACTTTTAATTTGTTTTAAATCTCTATGTTAAATAGCTTATCCTTTCTTTTTATTACATTGTATTTTGGCTTTTACTTTGGTGAACTAACTGCCCAGAGAGCTTAGCGTCTTGGGCCTCAGAGCAATGAAATGACTTTGGTCTTAATATCTAAGACTGCAAAACAACCCAAAGAATTAGGCCTCCTATAAACATTGTTCCTGGAATGCCTTGCTAGTGAAGGGAGCGAGGAGTGGTCCTCTTCCCTTTCCCATGCTCTCTCACCCCTTTTTCCTGCAGGTGTTGTTCAGAGCCAAAGATGCGGAGAGCAAATTAAGCAGTCAGGTCGTGAGAGGGAACCTCAGCCTTTCCGTCCTTTTAGCCGGCTTGCGGAAGTACGTGCTTTACGAGATTCAGGTGCTGGCCTTCACGCGCATCGGGGACGGAGTTCCCAGCTCCCCTCCAGTCCTCGAGCGCACCAAGGATGATGGTGAGTGAGCTTGTGCATCCCTGGAACCTTCTAGTTTGGAAGGAGAACGGCTTTCATTTCGCACACTTTGAAGGAGAATATATTAGCAGCATCTCAGCTTGATTACATTTTTAATCTTAAAGAGCCAGATCCTCACCTAATGTAAACAGGCCCAGTCCCATTAACTTCTAGCTGAGAATCTACTCCCCAAATCTCAGCCTTTTCTCCCCTACCAGTAATTGACAAAAAGACCGTTTCACTCCAAAACCGTATATTTTATAGCCAGTTCCAGCCTGAAGCAAATTTTTACAGCCCAATTATGAACTCCTACAGAAATCCAATCATAGCAATAAAAAAAAGCTACAGCATAATGGGACGTGATAAACAAACCTTGCTGCGACCGAACGTGAGCAAGATGCGGTGTTTCCCATCCCAGGAGGCCTCCTATATCGCAGCCTCGAACAAAAGAATAATAAAATGACCTTTGCAAAAATTAGTGCATCAACATTATTTTGAGCTCCTCTCAAACATTTTCCATAAGCCTGAGAAATTCCCATTTAGAGTTTGACATATCGAAAAGAGTAGGACTTGTTCGGCAGCCTGATTGAAGGGGTATGTGTTCATTAGCCGCACCGGTGTCGAGCTGATGCAAAGCTTTAGGGCTTGTCTCTTGGCTGCTCTGCAGAACCACATGCCTGCTTCTCCCAGTCCGAGAAGAGGTGCTAGTTCAGGGAGCCAGGGCAGAATGTGACCTGCGTGAATTCTGATACCAGCCAACCAGAGCCACACCTCCCAGGCTTCTGTGGGAGGATGACTCTCCGAATGCTGCGATGCATTTCTTGGTGCAAAACACTTATCTGAGGATCAGGCACATTTAGAAATAAATATTTTACAACATGTGTTTAATATATGTCATACATACACTTAAAGACATATACTTAAATATTTGTTTTGTGCAGACATTTAAAAATGCAAATTAATGCAGAAACAGAATGGATTTAGAAAGGATTGTTTGTAACAGTGACTGAGACAGGAAATAAATTCATCTGTTCATCACCAGGCAGGGAAGTGGACTGGAAATGTCATATTTCAGTTTTCAGGAGAACGGGGTTTTGATTGTCAGATTGCAAATACTATGTCCATGGGGATGCACCTTATTTTATTCATTTATTTATCTATTGGACAGTTGGATTTAGATCCCACCCTGTCGTAGAGGCTCAAAGCAGCTTTCAGCAGTTTGTCTAGATGCGATGGTTTTGCCCCAAATCAGCTCAGGGTCTGACTACGCAGTCCAGTGCATGCCTAGGCGGAAGACCAGCAGCTTAAATCGGGGGCATCCTGGGAATGCAGGCATGTTTCTATCCAAATGTGCATAGGATTGCACCCCAAGAAAATCCGATGGCTTGAGGAGAAAAGAGGCCAGATGAAGTGAGAAGGGCATTGTAAACATTAAAACTGTTTGGAAACAAAACACCAAGCCCGCATCACACCAAAATGCCACTCAATATGATTTGCAGGCAGCCTTCTGCTAAGCACTTTCTTATGAATATTGATTTCTTTGTTAAAGAATGAAGTCTGTTTCATTCTTCTGTGGCTAGCCCGAGTGGGCAGAGTCATTTCGGAGGTTAGGCATCATTTCCTGACTGGAGAACGCCACAGTTTGGGTACCCAAGGGCTCAACAGGCAGCGTTTAGCCCGTAAAATTCCCCCTCTTTCCTTAGTAGCCCTTGGAAGAGCCCAGCACCTCTCAGGATCTGGAAGGATTAAGTGGAATCGCTTAGTATCTATACTGTTCATTGGATACAACTGGGATGGATGGAAAACACACACATTATGCAGAATGTAATGAGAGGCTCATTCTCCTTCCTAAACCACTTGTTGACAAAGGGCGCATTGCGCTCCCACCCCTCCCCACCCAACATAAGCCTGCTTGATTCCTTCCTGATCATTTTAATTAAAAGCATCCTTGGTGAAAGTCGTAGAGGGATTTCAGCTTAAGGGGAACATCCGTGTCTGCAGATCTGCAAATTATCTTGAGCTCCCCCTGATGACGTTGAGAGAGGCAATCCGCCTGCCCTCCGGCCGCCTCACAAAATCCACACCTGCTCCCTCTTTGACACTTGAGGCCAAACCGAAGGGCTGGAAATGCATATGTGAAATTATAAGTCAGTTCACCCTGGGAGTTGAGCAGTGTGGTTGGAGAATATTATTCAGCTTTGGCAGCCACGGATTGACACAGAAAATAACCTCTCCCTCTTGGGGTAATTTAACACCTCTCTGGTATATGATGTAGAATATAATAACCAGAGTTATGAAATGTCTTTAAATTCCAGCTGACACACAAGGAGTAGCATGTTCATCCCCTCCGAGGCCAAACCTCATTCGTCAAAACATCATTGTAAATATATTTACTCATCATTGTAAATATATTTACTGGTGCAGTAAACCATCTGTCTGTGATCGCAATATTGCAAGAATTGATTGGGATGTTGACCCTCAAAGATAGCTTGCATTTTATATTAAACAATACCCTTTTGTCTCTTCTCGTCTGCGACCAGTTCGGCAGCATTTAAAAGCTTTCTCCCTGCTCTTACCAAGACTTGTGAGTCCAAGAAACCAGTTGAGGCCCTTTCTGCCTGGGGTTTCTCTCCAGGTCATGCAAAGGGAAGTAGAGACCTCAACCCTCATCAGAAGTCCTTGGGAGTGAACCCTGAGAATGTCAGCAAAGCCTCTTCTTCTCAAAACTGTGTTGGTACCCATAGTTTAGGTCAAAGTGGGATCAGGTACATTGGACCATGCCTCGAGATCCTATTATTTCTCCATCTATCCCAGCAGTGTCTTCTGGAAACAGGTCCCAGGTAGAGAAGGGCCTCTCCCTTCACTTGCTAGCTGATCCTTTTTCAAAAACGGGGGGAGGCAACTAGGGAACCTGGCTAAGCACAGAGAAAACTGGAGACTGGGCATATGTTTACCTTCAGCATTTCAGGGTCTATAACAGCCTTTGGGGCATTTCTTTTGGGTCTGTTTTAGCCCCAGGACCCCCGGTGCGGTTGGTGTTTCCTGAGGTGAGGCTGACGTCTGTGCGCATCGTGTGGCAGCCCCCTGAAGAGCCAAATGGAATTCTTCTTGGTAAGCAAAATTGGTAGATCTGAAAGATTCAGCCAGAAAAGTATCAGCTACCTATCATTTCTAATAACTAGAAGACAATTTGAATAGATGGTCAGGGTATTTAGCACAGCCAAGAAGCCACAGACCACTTCTCAATCTAATTTTCTAGCTATCATGAACCTTCAGAAGCACTCAGGTTTTCCTCTAAAGCTTTCCTGGTGGAAGCGTCTGCAATATTTTTTGCAATTAACCAGGAATCCTAGAAAACCCCTCCCTCGCCCTCCCCTTTCCTAGCCTGCCTTTGTGCTCGCCTTCGAACCACAAACACCCTGCGTGGGACCAAGCACTGCCGGGACAGGACAGGTCACAGGCGCTTCCACCAGGGCCTTGGTGCAATGCCAATGCACGTCTTGGTGAACCGGAGCACCCATGTTGTGTCACCCAGCAAACCAGCTGGAGAAATCCAGGAAGGGGAAGGAGGAACCGGTGTGCGCAGAAGAGGGGGGAAGAAGGGCTGTGTGAGCTTGAACAGGGGGAGCGTTTGGGGAACTCCTCTCGCCAATCCGTGGCGCAGCATCGGTTCTAAAAGCAGCCAGTGCCAGAAGCTGGTGCAGTCTTCACGGTGTGCCATCGCGGTGCCTTAACACGAATGCAGAAGTCGGGTGGGGGTTGCAGGGAAGATGTGTCCTTGCTGCTCCCGATGGCAGCGGTCTTCTCCCAAATTGCCTGTCCTCCCTCAGAACGGCTGCATTAAAAGCACTGCCTGAGGATTCCCCAGGGCATCGCCAGAAAGAGGAGCGAGCGTGAAAGTTCCCCCCGTCTCCCATTTGCTGTGGCCCCAATCCACGTCCATGTCACGTCCCCTGTGCAAACACCCAAGTGCGGGCAGAGTTTGAGCTTCAGAATGAAATCAAGCATCCACAGCACAACGTTGCCAGCAATTGCTGCCCTGGGCTTTAATGGGGCAGGAAAATGTTAATAATGTTTGAACTGCTGCTTAGAAACTTCACCAGCGCAATCAAAGACTGCCTTCTAGGGCAAGCCTGAATAAGGCACACGAGTAATTTTCACCAAACTTTGAAAGAAAGCTGTAGTATGCCTGTTCAAAAGTGGAGTGAAAAGGAGTAAATGTGCCCATTTTGGCACTTTTAAACTTGCTGTGTCTGTGGCGGCTTTTATTGGATTGGTTTGACGTATGGCACACACACGGATCTCATTAAGTAGCTCATGGATATCAAGTTCTGGGTCATTAGCTCAACAGGTATCATTTTTCTAAGCAATAGAAGTTTGAGTGTTACTATGGTAGAATTTTTCCTTTTCTTCCTCCCTCCCTCCACCCCTCCCTCCGCAACTCATCTTGATTAAATTATCAGTTCGGCAGCATTTGAACACAAAAGACTTAAAGGTGTCAAGATAATTTTAACGTTTCATAGTATTTTATGGTGTTGATGACATCTTAGTCCTATAGTGCCTTTTATTGTGTCTTTATTGGTAAGCATTGATATCATTGTGAAGGTTTACTGAGGTGTTTTTGTTGCTTGGCTGTTGTGATTTTAGTGTTGTAATATTTGTTAATTTAATATTATTCATTTGATTGTGTGTATTATTATATCCTGCAACCCACCCAGAGAGGCATTTTGGCTAATAGGGCAGGAGATAAATGTAATTAATAATAGCGATAATAAGTTAATATGGTGGAATCCTATGCATGTGTAGATAAAGGTAAGTCCTACAGCTCCTGATTGGCTGGAATATGCTGTGTATTGCAGGATTAGTTTCATCTCTCCAAGACCCCTCACAGTAGTATCTAATATTAGTCCTATGTAGAATAGGCCAATTGAAATGAATGGGGACTTAACTCTCATTCATTTCTATGGGCCTTTTCTGCATAGGATTAACAATGGCTATTATTCAAAGACTTTCTGATTAATTCTAAGGCAATAATGCTAAGTACTCTCCATTGTAAATCCTGTTAGGATTGTTTGTTTAATCATAGCTAATACCTGTGTGGGCTCTTCTCAAGGAAACCCAGCAAGCCTTTTCACACTGTTCCCACAGTGATACGGGATTCTTTATTTTAAGGCAGTCCTGCTAGTTTGATTTCATGTTAAATAAAGTCTGGGATTGCTAGTTGTCGATGGCATTTCCTCAGATAGGGTGTTGTAGCCCGAAATACTCTGGCGATGGTAATAGGGCCCTCGAGTGTCAGTAGACTGGATCTGAAAGCAGCTGCTCTAGAGTCCTTTACGTAGTGGAAGGACGGATGGACGGAAGGAATTGTTTTGGTCTTGAACCCGGTTATCTGTCACAGGCAGAATCCCTCTGTGTATTCCTTACACTCGAGTTGCTTATATTATCTGAGACAGAACACTGTACTTTGTGGTCTTGCTATCCTGTGAAAGCCAGGAGATAAAATGAGGAATTCATGTGCCAGGGGAATCCCACCTACTTGGAATTCTCTTTGGAAAAAAGCAAAGAAGTAACCTCCCATCCTCAGGGATGCCTCGGGCTTCTTAGGGCGTGAGGGGCTGCGTGTTTAGGCAGGAAAAAGGCCTGTCAGGAGTTGTGTGAGGCATTTTGCTAGCTAGGATTCCACCTGTCCGGAAGTAGCGTTGCCTGCTAGACTGAAGAAGTCTGAGTGGGAGGCTCCACTCCAGCGAGAAAGGGAGGCATTTCTCAACTCGTGTTGTTAACGAAGAATCCCTTCCAGCCGGTGGAGCGTGAAACTCAAAAATCCATGTCTCCATTCTCAAGCCAATCAGTGAAGGGAGAACAAAGCCACCTACAGGCTTTTAGTCTCCCGTCTCGTTATATCATTGCATGAAACATGGCTGTTCCGTGAGGCAACTTTTTTGCAGGATACGGGGCATCAGCAGGTCAGGAAATATTGTCCGTCATACTCATTTGTCAGGGCTGCATTGCTGAGTCCCGCTTGACTGTTGTTATCATTTTGAGATGGCTTTTCCAGCACTGTTATCAATTGTACATGTGCCTTTGTAACGCAGAGCGGGGCTAGGCTGAAAGCACTTCACCAGACGTTTGAGTCTTCAGCCCCCATCATGCCTTGCTGCAGGAGCTTCTGGGACTTGAAGTCCAGAACATCTGGAGAGCCACCATCTGCCCACCCCGATGTAGAAAACGGGAGAGAAATGAAAGAGCTCAAAACTGCAGTAAATTATGTATAACAGACTTCTGCACAGCATTTGAAAACCAAAGCAACAGAAGTCTCATCGTACATGGATTGGCTGCAGTTTGGAACCAAGCTCAAGAAATTTGGAATTGCAGAATCAGGAGAGAATTCGGAAGCTGCTACAACCAATAATGAGGGTCGATCCCTATTCTCCCATGCAAAGCTTTCCACATTTTAAATTTAACAGTTGGGGAGCTTCTGAGGCATGATGGCATTTACATGTAGGCCTGCTGGGGATATTAGGAAGGGACCAGGCAAACCTCTCCAGGGAGGCCATCCCGTAAGTGGGGTGCAACCACTGAGGAAGTACTCTCTGTAGTAGCCACTTCCCCACCTTCCTTTGGCAGGCAGTTCTGGAGGGATGTCTCTGAGGACGACCTCTGGGCTTGAACCTGTGTTTCATGGCGTATTTCCTGACGGCTGCCAGTCAAGTCTAACTCCTGTTTCAGAGAGGGTGACGGTGGATACCTGGCCCTGCTGAATCCTCATTCCAGATCATCAGGCCCACGTGCAGCTCCTCACACTGGGGCCGAAATGGCCTATGGCTTAAGGGTGGGTCTCCCTCTGTTCTGCAAAGGAGATTGCTTTCAGACTAAACCTGCAGCTGAGCTAGCATCCCTCTCTCCCCTGAAGTCTAGCGTGCTTCTGGAAATAACGCTGTGTTAGAAGAACCCCCCTCAAGAACCTGCTTCAGAATTAGACGCAACCCAACTTTGCAAATTGGTGTTTTGATCTCATGTTGCATTCATGTACACCTTCAGCCTTTGAAATGCTAAGTGGTAAAAATCAGCAAACTGCACGGGAACTATTTTAATCTCTCAGCATTATGCTGGATCCCTCCTCCCGGTGCTGCGACAAATTAATACGTGTTTGTATGCTCAGATGCGCGGCAGCTTCCTAGGGCGACTGCTGCTGGTTCTGACGGGCGGTGCTTCGTGGCGATGAGCATAAAAACAGCATTAGTATGCCGCGTGGAGAGCGCAGCTGCTGCCTCGTTGCCTTCGGGGGAAGAGGTGGTCGCCTTCGGGTGACCTCACATTTAATAGACATAGCCAACTGTTGCTGCTTCCTTGGTCCAGACAGCCGCAGCCTCACATTGCACAGGAGTCATTTGAAGCCCACTGCCGTGGGCTCTGGTTCGTCTGGGAATCGGAGCCAGAGCCACTGCTGAAAATCAACAGGGAGGCATTCCATTGTATGACGGGGCGTCCGTCGGTAGACCTGCCCCCGTCGGGGTGGCGACCATCACGCGTGTGGCTGGCTTTCAAAAGAAGGTTCAGGCTGCCACTAGGCGCTGTCCGGAGCTGCTCCTTCCCTCTGGTTCCAGAGCACCAAACTTTCTTCGAAGTGGAGCTCTTCCTCTGAGACTCCACAGATAACGGAGCAGTTCTTGCTCTAGATGGCCTTCTACCCAAGCTGGAAAGAGACGCCTCTGCTCATGTAAAGAGCTGAATGCTAACTGGAAGCTTCCCCATGGTCCCCCCACTTGCAGTAAAGCTTCCGGCTCCACTGTCAGGGCAGCTCCCGCTGCTGGAGAGCAACCCGGCACACATGAGGACACCCACCCTCCAACTGGGCAGCCTGTGTCCTCCAGGACCTCCTCCCTGGGTGAAGCACTGGGTCCCACCCTGCTTCCCCGCTCCCGAAACCGCCCCCCCCCCTTCAAAAGCAGGCTGATCCTCATGCCTGACTTCAGCCGGCATAGTCGAAGGAGCTTCATGGCTCCACCACCCCAGCCTCGTGCCTGCTCGCCTGTTCAGAACCGGGCGATGGCTCCCCCTGGACAGCGTGGGAGAGGCTGGCCATGCTCACAGGCCTCACCAGATGCAGCGCAAGTTCCTTCCAGTAAACCTGCCTGGAATTTCTCTGCCGTCCAGACTGACAAGTCTCTTAACAAGCACGGTAACGAAACAGCACCTTTGTGTTTAGTTCCTCCAAACGCCTTTTGCTGGCAACAAGTGTCGGGAAAACTGACTGCCGCTGCATTTGGTCGAGCATTATCTGCCCCTATTAGCCGGGGGCCTCTAGGTATCCGTCGCTGGAATTTGGGAGCTGGGATTTCCTGCTCTGGCGGGCAGTCCCTTTGTTCTAGTTTGCCAGAGATGCTGGCATAGCCTTTGGAAGCACACCATTCGCCCTGAGAACAACACCCCTTCTCTGAGCCCTCTCGGCCCCCCAGTTGCTCTGACCCATTCGCACATCACCCAGCCTCACTGTGCCATCGGCCAGGCAGGAATGCCGTTCCGTGTGGCTGCTGACCGCCCTGCTGCATCTTGGATGTCTGTTGAGTTTGGACACTCACTGGGGGGGGGGGGGGGCAGCACCTAAACATGTGTTTCAAACAAAACTTTGAGAAGAAGCGAGCCGCATCCCAGGATGACAGCCTTTTGAATCCGCTGGAAACGGCAGTATCTGCCTTTGTACGAAGTATTTTGCTAAGTTCTCTGAATACTGCTCTTTTCTCTTGTAAGGTGGCTTTAGCTGTGTTCATTTCTTTCTCTAAATTTGAGCTGCTTCCTGACAATCTCATGCTCAATCTCCATTCTCCTCTAAGAATATCCTTGCATATTTTGTCTCGAGATGTTCTTTACTGTGTTCAGCAATTTTTTGAGTTCCATTTTATACTGAGTTTCTATTCCTCATGTCTTAATGGCCTTTAAAATGCCTATTGCATTTATTGCTTCTATAGCCCCAGGGCATACATTAATTTCTCTTTGAACACTTTCCATTTACCTCTATCGATTTCTCTTGTATGATTTCACTCAGCACTTCCCCGGCCTTTTCTTCTTTTTGTTGTGGGAATTTCGCGTCCCAGTATTTCCCCACAGAATGATCTCACACATTATTTTGGTCTTGTGGCTGATTCGCACAAGCATACTTTGGGTCTGTTATTTTCCCAGCCTTTCCAGCTACGCTTCCCATATTTATGGGGCCAACTGGTGTTTGGTTGGCTGGTTTTGGTTTGGCATTTACTCCCCCGTGCTTAAATCAAAGTGACTTAGGATATGGTTGCATTGAATTGACAAGCTCCATTTTTTAGCTCTCACTCACCTCAAAACCGATTATCTGTTTCAGCCGTATTTCAGCAATCAAGTGACATTCTTTTTAGGGGAAAAGAATAGGAGCAGCCATCATGTTGCTTCTGGTGCCCTGTGCTGCGTTTTCCAGTCTGGGGGAAATTCCAAATGGATGCTACCATTTGAAGGGCGTTCCCTGCCCTCTTTTGAGGGCTAGGGACGAACAGAGCCCATAATAAAAATAAATAAATAAATAAATAAATAAATAAATAAATAAATAATGCCTGCACTAGGAATGCGCTCCCTAGAGAGAGCCGCCTGGCGTCGTCATTATATGCTTTTTGGTGCCAGGTCAAGACCTTTTTATCTGACCAATATTTTAACATATAGTAATTTTAATTGTGTTAGATTTATTTAATTTATTTTAAATAGATTAGTTTTCTGCTCAGTGTGGAACAGTTAACTTATTTTACTGAGGACTGAAATAATGTTGTAAGCTGTCCAGAGACGATAGTGATGGACGGCCCACTAATTTGCTAAGAAAGTAAATAAATAATCAGAAGCAAGCCACACAGAGTCCAGTCGAACCTGCTCCAAGTGAATGTACTGGTGGACTGGTGAGAGAGTTCCATGAAAAGAGGGGGGCACGTTCACAAATGTTGACCGAACCGCCACTGCTCCTCAAGACCAGCTTGGCGTAAGGGAACCTTTGTCTGCCCAAATCGGGAATGAGCTCGGCATTCCGGGCCGAAGAGGGCAAAGCACCCCAAGGTGCCACCTGCTTCCCACAAAGCTGAGCTCGGAAGGGGAAAGGGGCGTAACCAACAGAGACCGATGGAATGGACTCCCACAACGTCCGTTCCTGCATGGGAAAGGCACCGGGAGAAATGGACACAAGTTGTGTAACTGTCCCACTAGGGGAACTGGGAAGCGAAGTCCTGGTCACTTCCCGAAACGAGAGTGGAGGCAGCAAGCAGCCTTCCTGCCCCTCCCCTCCTTCTCCCCTGGGCAGAGCAGGGGGAAGAGGCAGGGGACACGCTGGGCGGCCGGGCAAGCCGACTCCGCTCGCATCCTGTCCGTGACAAGCATCTCGCTGGCCTCAGCTCCTCCTCTGGCTGGAGGCCGCGTCCTTGGGCAAGGCGCTCTCCCTCAAGTCTCTTCTCCTGCGCCTGCAGCTTGCTTGCTGACAGGCGGGGAGCCAGCAAAGGCGATCGGCCCCCCCACCCCCACCGCCACTGACTTGGCCACGGCAAGCGGCAAGGGGACAAGCCAGCCCCGAGGGCGAGAGGGAGGAGCAACTCCAGGGGTCTCGTCTCGGAGTGGGGGCCCTGGGTGCCTGCCCAGCCGTACCCACTGCTGGTGGCCAGCCCTGGCCCCAGGCCCCCTGCAAGGAAACCAGCAGGGCGTGGAACTGCCCGCTGCACCCCCATGTCGGGTGGCCTTGCAGCGGACGAGTTGCTCCAGGGCGTGGTGCCTGTTACCCCAGGCTGACGGCCGTTCACTTTTAACTCCAGATAAGTAGGTCTCGCTATTACGAAATGTGACACGTCAGCGGCTGAGACTTTGCGTGTTCCTTCCTTTCCTGCCCGTCCTCAGCCTGTGTGTGGGTCAAGAAAGGCCTTCCTGTTCCTCATCCAGAAGAAGAGCAGCCATTTCTCCCACAGGGGTCCCCTACAGGGATTTTACGGGAGCCCTGAGAGGGCCGAATCCGCACACCAGACACATCCGACGGGCTCCCCCTTCGGTCCTTTGCAAGTGTCACCAGGAAGGTTCTCCTCCAATAGTGGGGGGGGGGGGTTCCCAGCAGGAATCCCCTCCCTCACACTGAGCCATGGGCAGGGGGTGTGCACGGTGCCATTGCCTGTCCCAGCTCCCACAGCTCCTTTCGATGGACCAGGTGGGTTTGCCTTGGAATGCGCTAGCACCTCAGCCCATCAGGCCCACAAACGCTCAGCTTGACGAGACATTGCGGTCAAGAGGGAGGCAAGCGAGAAAGGATACAGGATCAGACCGGCTGCCTCATCTGTACTCTCTCCTGAATCCTCCCACAGACCCAGGTTGATTTCCACTCGATGTGCTGTATTTCCCCTCCAGGCTTTTGCTTTGGTGCCTGTGCTCGTTTCATGCTGCGCCCCGTCTTTGCCACTCCCCTTGGCTTCTCCTTTGCAACATCCTCCCTGATGCCTCCTCCGCCCCCCCCCTTGCCTCCCCATCATATTTCATGCCGGCTGATTGGTGCTTTAACTACAGCTCTCCTTTCTGCACATGTACAGAGACTGGGAAAGGTCAGAGCACATCTCTCCAATGTATCCTTTGATGTGCTCTCTCTTTCTGGGCTTTAAAACTAGTTAAGTAAAATGCTGTATCGTTTGCTAAATCGGGCCTGGAATTCACAGTGTGCCATGTACTCCATATACCTTGGCAGTCTACATAATATCCGTAAGGTAAAGCTAAATATATTCAGAATTGGGTCCCTCATTCTCTCTCACGCTGGTTGCTTTATGAGCTGTGCATAGTTAAAGATCTCTGCAAATTAGACTCTTCGACATGCAAACGCTGAACACCATCCGGCTGGCACAGTGTTTTCTAATGTTCCAGATTTCAAAGACATCCAATAATGAGATACCCCTTTCCACTCCTCTCCAAGTCAACCATAAATTCCTTGCAATTTTTTTAAAAAACTGTAGAGCCAGCATCCTTAATTATACAAATCATACAGAACTGAGAAAGCATCCAAGCTGTGGATCTGTTCGCAAGGAGATTGCCAGCGTTCAGGTATTTAAACTCAGGAAATACATCTGCATTTGCTTAATTTTTGTGTCAATCCCTTTCTTAAGGGCTCAGGTGAACTCATTCAAATTGCTGGTTTTACTGTGTGTTGCTCAGCCCATTATTGCAATGTGTGGAATGTTGTTATTGTCTGCCAGCTTGTGCAGGATTCGCTTATGTGGATGTGGATAATGGTAGCTCCGCTCTCTGCGTATCTACAGTATATCAGCTGGAGGTTGTGGTGTACCCCCAAGGGCACCCATCCTCCCGGGTGACCTGTGGCTGCAAACTTGCATCTTTAAGCAGAGTGCCACTGCTTCCAGGGTTCAGGGCCAGGAGGTGGGTGGCCAGAGACAAGACACAGGCACTGGGACCAGGGCTGAGAACCAGTCCAACATCCAAGCGTAAGGTGGAATGGCAGCTCGCCATCCGTCATGGCCCAGGCTGAGGTCAGGAGCCAGGAAGGCAAGGAGAGGGGCAGGGACCTGGAGGCAGGATAACCGGGCAGGGTGCGTGGCGAGGGCCAGGCAGAACGCGGGCAAAGCTGCACTGCTGCAGCGACACAGCAGGGCGGGATCCACCTGGAAGCAAACGCTGCAAAGGGGTGGGAACGGAGCCTGAGCCAGCAGGAGGACGTGTGTCGCCGAGGGGAGCCGGTGAGGCGGGTGCAGGCACGGCAGCGAACGGGAAGACCTGAGCGGCTGAGGCCAGGGGGCCATGCAGGATGCGTGGCCGATGCAGGAAGGGGTCGGGCACAGTGCAAACTCAGAACTCCCAGAGGGGCCTGTGTCGCCGGGCCTGCTCTTCCCGAGTGCTCCTCGGAAGGCTGAGAGCCCCAGCAGGGCCTGGGACCGACCCAGGCTGGTCTCCCGAGCAGCCCAGATCCCGACTGGTGGAAGAACCACCCAGTAACAGTGCCCTTTTCGTGCACATACGCTGAGCGCGTTGGATGTAACCTTAGACTTTGCTAGTGTGGGATTTTGTGAAAACTATGTCTAGGCTGATTCTTTTTCAGCCCTTCGGTTGTGTGTGTGCGCGCGTGCGCACGCACAGGCCATATGTCCATGTCTAAGGACAATCAGCCTAAGCAGCAGTGTGATTATTTTTCTCTCATAGCTCTTCCAGGCTCCCACTGGTGGTTCAGGTGCTCTGGCAAAGCTGATATTTGGATTCTTGATTTTATGGAGCCAGGTTTGTGGGGAGGAGAGAGAGAGAGTGTGTGTGTGTGTGTGTGTGTGCGTGTGCTACATGCTCCTCTGCCTGTGTTCCAGTTCCAAGGGCGGCTTCGGCAACCGGGCTCATGCTCAAATCTTGTCTGCTATAATTTGAGTCTCCGCGAAACGGGGGCCCTCCGCCGGCACCTCGGGAGCAGCAGCGTCCACGAGATGTGACTGGCAATGACACATTGGCTGGGGAAACAAAAGGAGCAGCCTCTTTCCCATTCAGCTGCGGCAAATTATCCCATTTCCTCCCGAGTGTGGGGGGAAAGACAATGATATATAGGGAGAAGACAGGTTATCTGTAAAAGCATTGCTAGCCCCACTGCACACAATTAGCGCCATCTGTGTCCCAATTAAACGCCAAAGTCCATGTGCGAAAACGCAGAGCAAACAGACTTGGCTCTGCAGAGGAACATCCGAATCCGCTTTTATTGGCCCTTGCCTCATTCGTATATGGAGTTGTCAGTGCCCCGTCTCTGCCGGAGATGGATGGGTCTCCACTGCCACAAGGATCCTTCTCCACCCCCTGCCCTCATCCTCTCGATTTTGCTCTCCCTGTCTTTTTTTGCTATTTGAATCTCACAAATTTCCAAGCGGCAGTGGGGACCTAAAGGGAGCGATGGCGGTAAATTAGTCTCCTGTCTTTCCAGCGCTCTTTAGCGTCCAGAGGACGGTCAGAGGGCTGCCAGGGCTCTCTCACCACTGCGTTCAGCTGCTGCTCTTCTGGGTTGATTTGGCCGTCATCCTCCAAGCTCCCGGCCATCTAACTTGATGGCGCGTTTAAGCGTTCTTGCGGCAAACAAAGCCGTGCCTGCCATCTCTGATAGAAATTGATTTTGGAGCGTCGCAGCTGGCCTGGGCTTGCAGTAAGCACCAGAAGAAAGCAAACCTGGTTACAGGGTTCTCAGGAAGTCTTTGAGCAGTCAGTGCTGTGCCATCCTTGAGGACGGCGGCCGTGGATGCGTTGACCCACATGACTGCACTTCAGATAATGAGAACCGGTGAAGAGACTTGCGCAGAGGTCAAGTTATTCCCCGCTGAGTTTGCAGTACCTTCAGATCGACTCAGCGGGTCCAGAGCCACTCAGAGCCTGGGTGGAAGACTGCCCAGAAGGCCTTCGGGACCACTTGGACTTCCATGGTGGAAGTCAGTAAAATAAAATACACTCCAGCCCGCAGCTGCCTGGATCTGCTCTGTTTGACCATCCTTTACCCGGCGGTATGAGAGCATGTCCCTGGAGAAGCCCCTGATGCTGGGAATGATTGAAGGCGAAAGGAGAAGGGGACGGCAGAGGACGAGGGGGCTGGATGGGGTCACTGGGGCGGTGGCTGCGGGCTTGGGTGGCCTCCGGAGGATGGCGGAGGACAGGAGAGCCTGGAGGAGAGTTGTCCATGGGGTCGTGATGGCTCAGGCACAACTTTGTGACTAACAACAACAAATGAGAGCATGAGGGATGCATCAATCCTTTCCACCCATCCCTGCAAGCTCCACCAAGCTTTCCCCGTCACTTAGCAAAAGCTGTGATCTGAGGTTGCGCCTGCGAGAGCAATTATTTATTTATATTTTGGAGGGCCTCGGACAACAGTGGAATCATAGATGGAGATTCAGTTTCTTACATTGAGCTGGCTTTTCTGAACCACGGGCAGAATTAAAAGAACGCTAAAGCAAGTCTCCTCTGAACAATAGCTCCATCACAATGAAATAAATCGAGAAATGATTATTATAATTTAACAGTCAATAGAAATGTGGTTTGTCTCCCGCTATTGCCTGTGCCACACATCTGCCTGTGCCAGAGCCCAGTGGTGATGAGGGCCTTCGAACAGAGGCCGGCCCTCCACCAAAGAGGATACCTGGCCCCCCCTCCCCAACACCTGGGCAGACATACAGGTGGCAAGGGGCGAAAGTCCTGCAGCACCTCCGGTTCCCCATGCTCAGCCCCAGCCCTTGCTCGACCTTCCCTTGGGCCAGCTTTTTCTGGTAGGAAAGAGGCTCCCCCCCCCCCCGGCCCTACTGCACGACCAGTCCAAAAATAGGAGCTCAGATGGAACCGCAAAGGCCTGTGGGAAGAAAGGGGTGGCATGTCTCCCTCCGTGCAGGCTTCCATCTTGCCAGGTCCCCAAAGAGCCAGGGGCTTGAGCTTGGAAAGAACCTTCGGCCCCGATGCCCATCCTCACAGCCTCCCCCGTCTTTGCCTGGCTGTTGGGGGGGGGGGACGGGCCCATGCGTCGGATGGCCTTGCCTTGTCAAAATGCGCCACGTATCCTTTCCTTTGATATCCGTCACATTTTCACAGTGCATCCATGTGCTCCAGGAAGACAAAACTGTGCTCACATCTCGTTCTTATGAAGAATGAAACGTGAAACACATTTCATGGTGGATTATCACCGAGAAGGCCTTCTCTATGCATCATATTGCCAGTAATTTCCCAGATAATATGCTGTATTGGGCTTTCAGCCTCGGCTGGTAAACCCTAAAAAGAGGCAAATTGCTGTGTTTGGCCTCCAGATGAATAAGCGATTAGGACGCAGTAACAGCTTGGCACTTTTCCTCCACTACGAGATGGGAAAAACAAGGCTGACTCCTCTGACCATCTTCTTCTTCCTCCTCTTGTTTGTCACCATGAATTCAGGATATCAAATCGCATACCGCTTGGCAACCAGCAGCCCGACCAAGTTCACCACGGTGGAAGTTGGCTCCACAGTCAGGCAGTTTGTGGCTACCGATCTCCTTCCCGAATCAGCGTACATCTTCCGAGCCTCTGCCAAGACTCGACAGGGCTGGGGGGAGCCCCTGGAAGCCACCGTCATCACGACAGAAAAGAGAGGTAATGGCGGCCGTCGGGGTGGGATCCTGCTAAGAGAGATTACCCAGGCCTGCTGGGATTGGTCCCCCCATCCCAAATTCCCTTTCTCTTTCCTTCTTTTTCTTATTCTATCAGCTCAGGTAGGAGCCTAATTGGTGGGCCATTTCCTACAACATGTTCCCATTCCTTTAAAAAAACGGCTGGGGGGCATCACCAACAAGGAAGCGGAAATGACGGTTTGATTGCACAGCTGGGTCAGGGCAGATTCTCGTGGTTTCTTTTGCACCCCCTTGCTGTGTGTCGCCATTTCCTGGCAAAATGCTCTTTGGGCCACGGTGTCCCCGGGAGTGGGGGAAGGGTTTGTATCGTTCCAGGGTTTCGGATCAGGTGAGATCCCTGCGGGCAGCAGCCGCTCACCGCGAAGGTTCTAGCGCGGCAGTGGCAGACGTCAGGCGCAGGGCCCAAATCTGGCCCCCCGAGGATCCCCGCCTGTCCTTCTGGGGTTCTGCAGATAGCCAAGCCCCCTTCCTCTGGCTCAGCCCCCTTTCCCTGGGTACCTGGAGCTTTCCTGGCTAAGAGCTTGAAGCTCTTTGAGCCTGTCCTGAAGTCTCCTTCCTGGCACCAAGAGCTTCAAACTACAACATGCTGCTATATAGTTTGGGGCGTCTTTCCCTTTTGGCTCCACCCCTTTTCCTTTCAGCCCCACCTACCACTAGAACCAAGCGCCTAGAGCTGCTTTGCATTGGCCCACAAGCCAAAGGGGACCCCACTCCTGGTATAGAACAAATTTGGCTCCTGGCCGCACAGCCTACCCTGGATTCCCACCCGTACTGGAACGCAATGGGTCATCGAGCAGATTTCATTTTGAGTTATGGGAACTGACTTTAAATATTATATGCAATATCCTACATCTGCATAATTTATTTGCTCCCTGATTGATTAGATTTATAGTCTGCTTTCTTGTGGAGATTCTCGATCCAACTGGCACGGCATAAGACACTTAACATCTCAGTACAGAAAGATAGCAAATGTAGGAATCACCCTGTTGAAAATGATTCGTGGTGGAAACTTGAGAGAGCTGGATTGGGCTGCTGGCAGTTCTGTAGCAGCGCTGATCGGTTCTCTTTCAACAGCTCTCCAAGGACGCCTGTCTCCCCAAGCCATCTTCCATTTGCCCATAATTTGCCCAGCCATTAAGTAGCTTCTGAATACAGACCTGCAAAATACCTCCAGCTCCCTCTGTGAGAAAGTTGTCTGAGCTGTACATGAAACGGAGGCGGGAAACAATGCATGGTGTGTACTAACCAAGAATCCATTTGCACTTCTGGCTTACCTCTAGGCTCAGCTGAAGTGTGGATGCAGCCACTCATGGGTAAACGATGCTTAATTCCCATCAACTCGTCTTGGTGTATCTTTCCACGCGGAATTGCAGGCAGAACGAGGAGCTCCTTGCTGAGCTTGCTTGTGCGTTGCCTGGTTGCGTTGCCTACAAACCTCGCACCATTTCAGGCTCCGTCTGTACCCATAGCTGTAGGAAACTCCGGGGCTGCCAATTGGCAGGTAGGGAGTACTGGAGATTTATTCTGCTTTTTGTCATAACGTATGGTGGGCAGATGGGATCGTGCCTGCATCCCTTGGAAAGATAGTTAGCACCCGTTCCATGGCTCCCCCTTCTGCCTGCAGTGCCCCAAAACCTCTGTAATTAGCACAGCTAGATGTGAAGCAGGACAGAGTTCCTGCCCCTTCAAAAGCTTGCTTGTTGGCTTACTATTCTAGTACATATCCCACCCTTCACATATACATATAAAAATCCAGGACACAACAGTTCCCTCTTCTCCACAACAGCTAAAAGGGGAAGGGTTTTGGTCAGCCTGCTTGCAAAAACCAGTGAAATCCTGAAAATTTCAAATCACATGTGGCAGCAGAGCAGCCCAGCTGGGGCTCGGAACCGGTCCTTTGCAAGCACCTCTGTGGAAGTGGGACCCCCTCCCAAGCATGCAGTCCCCCACAAATCAGCAGCAGAAGTTCTGGTGGCTGGAAAACATGTCTCTCCCCCCCCCCCCCCCCCCCCCCCCCCCCCCCACCCCCCCTAACAAAAACAAACCCAACAAGGACAAGCAGCGCGGCCAAGCACAC
>NW_025335684.1:4523626-4608162 GCF_004798865.1 Varanus komodoensis
AACAAGGCAGAGCAGGGAAACTGCTGGGCCCATAATAGCTGCATCACGTAATGTCTTTCTCTCTCTCGCAGCAATAACAATAAGCTCTATTATTGTTCTGCACTTGGAGTGATGCCGCATACAAGAGCTATTGTGCAAAACACAACCCCCCCACCGCCCATGTATGCCTGCCTGTCCCACCTACATCTTCTCCTGCTGAGCCAGGAAAGAGGAAGCACGGCAGCTTCTATGAAGAGGAGCAGAAAGGAGTCAAAAGCAGACTGGCTGCAGGCCAGGCGCAGGGCACCTTAACCCTTAGCGTCCGCGCTCGTGTGCTTGCTCGGACACCCGCCGCAGGCGCAGCATCATAAAATAGTGCGGGGCCTGTGAGCATCCCTGCGTCCTTTTTGCATGCGCAGGCACATGCCGAAGGAGAGCGAGAGAGACTGTAGAGCATATGGAGCTCTGCTGGTTTGCACCGCGGGCTTGGAACCCGGGTCTTTTTGGCACTGAGCACCGCCCCGGTTGCTGAAGGCAACACAGGGCAGCTCTGATCAGCGCCGCGGTGGGAGACCACGGGATACCGCTGTGCAAAGCAGCCTGGGCTTGCTAAGGTCAGATGCGGGTGAAACGCTTTTGCCGCTTTCCGACATGAGGGCAGCTGTTGCGCTGATTAGCGAGCGCAGCAAGCCTGTGGACGGGGTCATAAACAGCTCTAGGAAAGGCCGTCCGCTGTCACCAAGACGTTTAGCAAACTGAAGCACATGACTCGACATCTTCAGACGGTGCATCCCCTCCGCCCCCTGCCAGTCCCACATTCTTGGTGCGGCAGGGGGCCAGGGGAGACCTCTGGCGCGAGAACACCACCTCCTGTTTCCCACCCTGCCCCACGGAGAGAGACGTGGGAACTGGACGGAGCACCGCTGCTTTTCGTGGCATGGTGTCATCCTGCTCCCGCCCCAGGCCAGGCTTTGCAAAGTGAGCGCTGGGGAGTTAGCCACTCACATTTAAATTTCTTTCCCATTTAATAAGAATTGGGCGTCTCAATAATCCCTTAAGCTCCTTTAACAACCTATGTGTCAAATGGGTAAGTAGAAATACAAAGCTTCTCCTGAGCTTCGTGTCAGGTGCTCTTGTTAAAACCAAAGCAGCACCGAATTTCTATAATCCTTTGGATTTTCGACTTTCCTTCTGCCCTTTAGGCTTTTGATACAAGTTGGCCGGAAGCTAACTGTGAGATTCTGCACCGCAGTTCCTGCTGGCAGGAAACTGCTTTCTGGCCACCCTCCCCCACCCCTTTGGAAGATAAGGGGCAGGCAGGATCCATACCCATAAAAACAGGGAAGGCCAGAGCGTATTGCTGGAGAGGGTGCTTGGCAACCAGAGGGAGCCCATCTTAGACTTGAACATCTCCGGCCTATTTATTTAAAACATCTCTATATCAGCCTTCAACACACGAGCCCAGAATAGTCTATGATATATCAGGAAACGTTTTAAGAACCCATGCTACAGCCAAAATAAAAGACAAGACATTAAAATAAAATCATTTACAAAGGAAGACTGAGAAGTTCTGCAGACTGAAATGCTCAGGCCACAAGATATACCTTGACATATAAATTAAGCACGGGCACGGGCCTTTAGGGAAGGCGTGCCGGTGCTGGGGTGCCACCACGAGAAAGCCCCCTCCTTTGCCATCCCCAAGCACCCAAGAGGCAGCAGCAGCTGGAGACCCTGGGAAGCCACTTCCAGTCGGGCCTGATGGGAACTAGATGGAATCCCAGGACAGGACTGGCCCGGTGCTCACTACAGATCTCATTTCAAGGATCTGGCCGTCACTTTTAAAACCTAAAAGGTTTTTGAAGGGTTCTAAGCACGGGAACTGCTTGGGGTGCCTCTTACTACCCTGCCGATGCACGAAGTCTTCTCTGGGTCTCCCCAGTGGGCGGTCTGTAGCTACGACGGGAAGAGGCTTGTCTGTGGCAGTGCCTTGACTTGGAATTTTCTTCCAAAGGAGAGCCGATTGACACTGCCTTGCAAACACTAAATTAAAATCTTCCTTTCTGCTCAGGCATTTTAACATCTTTTTTTAAAACTGACCTGCTCCGCTTTTGACGAGCTTGTGGGCTGAAGAGCTGTTGTGTTTTCAAACGTTAGATTTGCCTTTAATATGTTCTTGCTCGTACGTTTGCCGTTTTGGATTTGTGCTTTCCAGTGATGCATACATGGCCCCGGGATCCCTCAGGGATGTGGGTCAGTTGATCCATAAATGTAACCATCAAGTCCGTAATTGGCGGACCAAAATGCTGCCGCAAAACAAGGCCGCTTCGTGGGTTCACAGGCTCGCTTTGCCTGCGTGTGGACTCTCCTTTGAGTCACAGGGTCCAGCTTGCCTTTCTGCCAAAAATAATTGCTCTTCGGACGCTCTGAACTCTGCACGACCAAGAAGAATGGTCTCCGACATGCAGGCAGGGAGTTTTCAGGCAGCGAGGGAGACCTTTGAAATCATTAGGAAGAAACAGACTAAAACTCTGTCACAGGGGAGCAAGTGAATGCGAGATAGGATCCGCCACCTGCTTTAGATACACACATTAGACGAAAGTGTCCAATTCCCTCGGGGCATCAACAAACACTTGCTTTCTCCAGCGGAATAACCCTCAGCACTTTAGCGCTGACCTTTTGCATTGTCTCATACAACTCGCTCTGTCGGTGTCGAGGATTCTCCAAGGCTAATGGCTTACAATTCTTCTGGCACCATCAAGCCTTGCAGGACTGCTAAGAGATGCTGAGCTAGAAAGGAAATGTTTTCAGAGAGGCAGGGGGGACGGCGGGGAGGGAAGCGAAAGCAAAGCCTCTCCTTTGTGGAGCTCTGCTGGAGACTCAGGCAACCGGAGGTGTGTATTTACAGAAACGGGGGCTGATGGAGTTGACTCAAATGAGTTTCTCAAAGGCGAGTCGCCATGGTGTCGCCAATCAATGTCTGCTTTATTACATGCCACACATTTTAATCAGAATCGATAATCTCCATGATAAACAATTAAACAATTATTCCGCACGCTATTGAGTTTTTCTATTGAAATCAATGGGTGCTGAGAGACAGCGCCGACGGAGAGCCCCGTCTTCAGGGACCACAGGTGCCACTGCTCCCCTCCACACCCCATGTGCCAGAGGTTAACCATTCCCTGGCCCGGGAGATTTCGCTGCTGGCAGTGGGGCTGGCTGATTTATCGAAGCGACTCCGAAGCCTTTCGGGTGTCTGAGCACAAGAGGGGGAACACAGATTGCGTGCGGGCTGCTTCACATGTCCCATCTCCTCTGAAAAGATACGAGGCGAAGGAGCCCTCTGGGGTTCCCTGCAAGGTGGCCAGCTTCACGCCTGCATGAAGAGCTTCCACCAGCTCCGCGCCTGCCCTCCCTTGCTTCCTGTGCCCCACAGGCCCCCCACCTGGGCTTGGAAAGGGGGAGGCAGTGCAGGCAGCTGGGCAGCCTGGCTCCTTGGCGGAACTGGTCTCTCCCCTAAGAATTGGGGAGGGCTCCAGGTTCCAGCGCCTTGGCAGAAACATGGATGTGTGTGCCCATTGCATGGATGAAGGCCCGCTGTTGAGCTCTCTCTTTGCAAAATTTCTCTTCGATGTTCTCATATAACCCCAGTCCTCTACCAGCTTCACTGGCTCCCCATTGAAGTCTGGGCCCAATTCAAGGTGCTGGTTATCACTTATAAAGCCCTTGATGGCTTGGGACCTAGATACCTAAAGGAATGCCTTCTTCCGTATCTGCCCTCCTGCCCCTTGAGATCGGCGGCAGAGGCCCTTCTCTGGGAGCCCTCCGTGAAAGATATTAGGAGGGTGAGTACCTGGAGGAGGGCCTTCTCTGTGGTGGCGCCCGACCTATGGAATGCGCTCCCCAGAGAGATCCGCCTGGCACCGTCGTTATTTGTTTTTCGGCACCAGGCCAAGACCTTTTTATTTAAACGCTATTTTAATTGTTGAATTTATTTATTGATGTTATATTTATGCCAGGATGTCTTCAGATTTTTATGTATTTGTATAGTTATTTATTTGTATTGGAAGCCACCCCAAGACTTTTGCGAATGGGGCGGCATATAAGTGTTCCGAATGAATGAATGAATGAATGAATGAATGAATGAATGAGGAAGGACGGAAGGAAGGACGGAAGGACGGAAGGAAGGATTTGGCCTTTTCTAGGCAGAGCTTTCTGTTCCCCCTGCCTACAGGCACCCACATTCCAGGGGCCTCCTTCCTCCCTTACTGCCTAGATCACACCAGCAAGTGGAAGAATCCCCTCCGTGTGCCTATGGAACATGAGGCCAGCGTGTGGGGATGCTGGTGGGAGATGCAGCCCAAGACAACCCCCACTCTGGGGGAAACAAGGGCAGAAGAAAAGAGAGCGGTTGTAGCCTCACGCTTTTCTGTTCGAGTCGGGGCTTGGGGCTTTCGCAAGCAACGCTCCCTGCATCTGTTTGAGTGCTAGTCTCAGCCAGGTATTGATTTCACTCTGAACGGAAACTGCAGGTGTTCTCTAACCTCGGCGACATTTAAAGCACAGCAGCTGCGAAGCTTCCTGTTTGCTGCTGAGCTATTTAAGGGGGCAGATGCCCAGCGGCCCTGGTGCCCCGGGAAGGGAGACTTGTTCCAGGCTGAACAAAATTGCCGTCCCCACGAGCGAAGCTTCCATGTGCAAGAAGGCTGCCCGTGGACGAGGGGTACTCTCTCTGGGAATGTTCCGTTAAAGCCTCAAGTCCCCATTCGTGCAAATTTGCTCCGAGAACCATAAAGTCTCCCTGTTTAATTTCAGAACGGCCAGCTCCTCCCAGGGAATTGAAAATCCCCCAATCGGAAGTGATGTCCCGAAGTTTACGGCTGCACTGGGTTCCTGGAAGTGACGGGTCTTCTCCAATACGCTACTTCACTGTGCAAACGAAGGAGCTGCCGGACGGTGACTGGCAAACTTATTCTTCCTCTGTCAGCCACGAAGCCACCTCCTGTACGATCGACAGGTATCACATCGACACACGGAGCAGAAAATGAAAGAAAGCATGATCGACTTTGACGCAGAGAGTGCCCAAGAGGCTCTTCCCACACCGTCCCACCCAGAAGCTAGTCCATATTCTGATAAGTCAGTAGGGAAGGAGATTTCTAGCTAGTCTCAGTGGGTGTGTAACTTGTTCTCTGCCGACATAAATCCCTCCCTTCCTCCAAAGTTTTGGGGACAGACCACAAGGTACAGCCCCCATTCTTAGTCAGACTCTGTGGGGAAAATCTTTGTTGGACCGAAGGACAAGACTTCAACTCCTTCAATAGATTTTCTCAGAAGGCAACTGGCAAATTTCTGTTTTTCTTACCAGCCATGCAGGAATTTCCAAACCACTGCAAAGTCCCCCTTTTTGGTTCCGTTGTTGAAATGTGTCCCCTCTATCCACAGAGATTCTGCCTCTGTGAGTTCCTTATCTATCTTGTTTTCAGATGAAATGAAGGCAATTTTATCTGCGTTGCCGTGCTGAGGAAAGAAGCGATAGCATCGCCCTGTTTAAACCGTGCTATCCGGCCTTCATTAGATTGTGCCGGAATTCAGATTTTTGCAGCAGTGGCTGCCAGAGCCACCCAGGACCTGCAAGGGGATTTGCCTGTTGTCCTTCATCTCCACCCTGCCCTCTGCATCAGCCACAACCCACAGTGGGAAACAGTGCTGCTTTGAAAATGCAGCTGGCAGTCTTTGAGAGAAGGCTGAGACCTGGGATACAGGTTTGGGGGATCGAATTAAGCACAATCTGCTGCACTTCTAAGCACGGTCTGGTATGGGGAATTGCTCCCTCTGGTGAAAGTCTTCGATAGCATTTTGCAATGCAGGAACAGATGACTGTTTCCATGGGCTCCCGTTTTCTTCTGCACGATTTGGTCCGGCCATCTCCTAACATCATTCACTGGGGTTGTTGTTGTTGTTAGAAGATGCATGTTGCACATTACGAATGCAGTGTATGTATGCCTCACTGGGTATCTGTGCCCTCGCAAGGGGGCCTCTGGGCCAGTGGGAGAGCGTGCGCCTGGCAGGCGAAGGTCCCGGCTTCTCCAGCTACGGCTAGAAAAGAACCTGCCGGCTAGATGGCCCGTGGGGCCGACTGGATTCAAGGCAGCTTCCGGTGTGGCTGAGCTTCCTAACATGTCTCACACGTGCATTTTTTAAAAGTAGTGTTTGTGAGGGTTAACCCCCCCTCCACCCCCCAGTACTTGTTACTGGTTGGGACACATGAACTGCTTTCTTGCATCTGGAGAACTAGGAAAGGCGGTGGAGCAGAAGTCTCCCATGTGCAGGTGGTTCGGGGGGGGTTGCTTGGGCCCCCCAGGTGCTGAGACTGCAGGTCCAAGGCACCCCTAGCCAGAGGTTGGGAGGCGACAGGCTGCCCCTGTAAAAAGCCCCCCCACACTGTCACTTTCCTGCGCAAGCAGGAATGCGTGGCGTTGCTTCACCCTGAATGCGCTGAACCTCTTGACCTCCAGCCTGCAGAGAGCCCTTTGCAGTCCTCCTATGAACTGGGGCTCATGCGCAACACACTCCGCTCATAGTCCATGGGCCTCTCATCCTGCCCAATGAAGAGGGGCCTGTCTGTCTGTGCCTTTCTCTGTTCTGTTTATTCATCCATTCTGTTTACATCAAAGCTTCCATATTCGTGTACCAAAAGAAATCGGTGGATCAGCAGTGCTCTCCCAGGGCATAAGGCCGGCTCATGAACGCAACCAGCTGCCTCTTCTTTCTTGCAAGCAATCGTTCCATCTCCTTCATGGGAAGAAATGTCCCGCAGGAACCCAAAAGCGACTCTTCCGCTGCAGTTTCCACACCTGCACAGTGCACGTGTGTGTGAACCAGAGCAGCCTGGCCTCATTCCCCAGGATCAGCACTGCCGCAACTCCCAAATTCCCCGACCCTAAGAAGACATTTGTCCTCTCTTCCAGAGCACACCGCCCCCCCGGGCTTCCCTCGAAGCAATTGAGCATGCTGACCCTCATGCTGTGCTTCATCCCACCGTGTTTAATCGCCCGTCCCCAGCCGTTTTATCTGTATTGCTGGTTGGCCCTACAGGACCAAGCCTTGGACTGACTTTAACCGATTAATTAGCTAAGCCTATTATATGAGACTCCGAACTCCTGCAGACCTTGTTAGTGGCTCAAAGGGGAGCGTCCCCCAGCGCTGCCATAAGCTCTGCTGAAGTTGCCTCAGCTGGAATTCAGTCTTTGCATATCTTAAAGTCACTGAGTACACAGAAAACCTGCAGGGATTCCCCTGTCACTGTCTGCGCTAAATAAGCTGAGTAACCGTATTAGCTGGGAATGCAAGAGCAGCGCGAAGGAGCATTCTGGCAATGCTGCCTGGAGGCTTATCCGAGACGCTGGGAAGCCCGCTGTCCCTCCGGCTCTCCAGTTGCCCTTGGATAAATCCACCGATATCTCCCGTGTAGGTGGCGGCAGTGGCTGATACGGGGTCACAGCAAGGAATTTTGCACGATTTTGCAAGGAGGAGCATCCCTGGCCCTCAAGGAGACCGGGACCTCTGAGTGTGTTCTTGCTTTTGGATCTGAACTTCTAGCCAAACCCTACAGGGCTATGTGTGGACACTGATGAACAGTGTTATCGTATCTGAAAATTAAAAAGTTGTGAGAATCCGCCCCCCTCATCTCAAAGAAACTCCTGGGAACAGCCTGAGATAATCTTGAACTAGAAGCAGAAGTTTAAATGGTTCACCCATTGGCAGTAGCAGCAGCAGCAGTAGCAGCATCTGAATTCTTTAATTTCTTTTCTTACCCTCTAACCTGTTTCCCCGTGGAGAGGTTTGGAGTGTGAGTGGCACCCTCAGGTTGGGAAGAGCCCGTATTTTGAGTGATGCCGCTGCAGTGCTGACAAAATGCACACAACTCCATGAATCCCAGGTATTCCTGTCCTGATGAGGGATTGCACACTCCTGAACTGCATGAAGAGTTTTTCGGAGCCAGGGGCAGGAAAAGCAGGCTCTCCTGTTGGCTTGAGCTGAAAGGAAGGCAGCCCGGGCACCCCGAGCCATGCTGCGCTGTTCTTTCGTGGCCAGGAGTTCATGAAACAGGCAGCTGGAGGCTGCGGTGGCGAAACAGGCCTTTAGCACTGTTCTGCTCACTCTTCCGTTTTGCAGGCTGAACCCCTTCACGTCCTACAAGCTGCGCCTGAAGGCGACCAATGACGTCGGGGACAGCGACTTCGGGGCTGAGACAGAAGCCGTCACTACGCTGCAAGACGGTAAGGCCTGGGATGAGCAGCCAGCTTGGGGGGCAAACGGAGGGCGGTCCCGGGCGCAAGGCCGTTCCCCGGTTCCTCCACCCCCACCATCGCCCACTGGGATCAGAGGGCTGTAAGACACACTCCTAAGCCCCCTCTCATACGGTTGGCATAGTTAACCTCCTCCATAGTCGGCCTTCCTACAGCACCTCCAGATAATGTATCTTGCTGTCAGGAGCCTCCAAACTGAATTAAGCCCTGTTTGATTGCCTTCCAGTTTCTATGCTAACTAACCATGATCTTTCCTGAAATTGAATAATTTACCAAGGAACATTAAAAATGAATGTGGAATTGAGCGTATGTTTGCTGTACTTTTTCGATTGTTTTCATTCGAGATCCACTTCTCGGCTGCAGCAGTACTAAGTGGTTGAACGAGAGAGAAGGAGAGAGAGCGAGAGAGAGAGAGAGAGGCCTGCAGGTCCAGCAAGCATAAACATTTTAGCCTGCCAGTTGGTACGGACAAAAAGCCATTTACGACTGCGATGTGCATTTTGTGTCCAAGATTAGCATGCGGTGCTTTTGTTCCAGGTAGAGGAAGTCAGTAAGAGGGCTCAGTTCTGTCTCCCTTAGGATGCCCTTATGCGCACACAATCTTCCCTGTTCGATGCCACATGAATAAGTCACGGCTGGGGTTCTAGAAGTGCAACCCTGTCAAGACTAGGAAGGCAGAAACCCGGTTATCTTTAGAGAAGTAGATTTGAGGGCGGGGGAGGAGTTAGGCAGGGATCCTGGCCAAAAGCAGAGTAATAACCCGGCAAAGCAAAGAAGAAAGCAGAGCAGCCTGATGGGCACTGAGCCTTTACTCATGAGAGACTTCAAAAACATGCAAAAGATTCAGAAACATGGCAATACTTTAATGCACGTTGTGTTGCTCTCTGGGCACATCGAGTATCTCGTATAGAACGACCTGTTGATTTGGAGTTGATAGGAGTGGGGAACATTTATGTAAACCAGCCCTCGCTGATGTAAAGAGGGCCAGGATCACATTTTTCTCTGGGATCAAATATCTTTCTGCCCAGGGTGTATCAGTTAGATCCCAATCTGCAGGACTGCACAACCAGGCCCATGGGTCTGCCATGGCAGCCCCACATCCCATGGGCCTGGGGTCTGATGGTGTTGAAAAAAGCAGATGAAGGAATGGAGAGCATCCACTGCTCCATGCAAGAAAGAAAAAACCCTTGCCAGGACCTGGTCCAGGTGCTGGTTCTGTGAGAAGCTACACCTTGAATTTCAGCCTTATCTTTAAGGTCCCAGTGCTTCTCTCTCTCGCTCGCTCGCTCGCTCGCTCTTTGTGCAGCAGATTTGCACAGCTGATGTTCTGGAACTCATTCCCATGAATTCCAGGTTGTTCCCCCTCACACACACCCTTTCGACTGAGTTTTAAAGAACCCCTTGGCCCCCATGCAACAAAAGCAATTAACTAAAAGCAGCAAACTCGGGGGATTTATTTTGCCAAGCAAACCCGTCGCTGTAGTGAAGCGTTTTCCTGGGGAAAGCTGGGGAGAGACCGATAAGCTTCCTCAGCTTTGTCCCTGGTGCAGCCCGTGCATTTCCCGCACAGGTAGGATAGCTGCCGGAAACAGGTGTGGGTGGTTGGGCCTGGGGGTGGGGGGGAGAAGTCCCTTGTCCACCCCTGTTTCACCGTACAGCAAAGCTGCACCGCAGCAGGAAGACGCATTTGCAGGCAGAATCAACTTTCTGCTCATGTCTCACTTTGCTTTCTGCTCTCTCTCTCCTTCCCTCCCTCCCTCCAGTTCCAGGAGAACCACCCAGTTCGGTGTCCGTGCTGCCTCACACAACGTCCTCTGTTCTCGTGCAGTGGAAGGTTAGTAGAATTTAAAACCCTAAAAGAGTGTTCTGGTGGCTCGGAGCACAAGGACACCTTCTTTCGGCTACAGGCACTGGAGAGATGTCATAAATAATAATGACATCAGGCAGATTCATCGCACGTGCCAGTTACTCCTGGGGGGATGCTACATTTCCTTGTCCCATTATGTCCTGCGGAAAGTCCCAAGCAAAGTCTGAGCATTTGCAACAAGGGTCGATATGTCAAGACTGCCAGGTTGTGCTAACGGAAAGCAGGCCAGTCCGGGAGCTGAACCCCCCAGGAGAAGCTTCTAAGCAGTTTAGGATGGGGAAGAGCTGCACAAGGCGGCGAGCCAGCAGTGGCCAGGGGAAAGAGTCCCTGGAGGGTTGGATCGGGACCCCTCAGAGGCCAGAGTTGGGTTTGGGGCCGGGTTTCTGACCGATAGCCATAGATAGCTCTGTAGGCCTGAACGGGTTTCGTTTACTCTTCCCCGCTGACCCCTCCCAGGCGTCTCTGGCTCCAGCCAAAATCTACGGGAGACTGCTCTCACCTGAGCCCCAGCATTCAAGGTTTCCCCAAGACCACAAAGCACAGTCTCTTCCCAGGTTGGACGAATGTCCCATCGCTGCCACTCCTGCATCTGTTTCTTGCAGTGGGACACAACCTGCATGGAAGAGCAGCGCAAGGAACACCCCTTTCACTCCACAGTCACACTCTCCACTATAAAACGCTGCACAAATGCGGAGCGTGTTTCCCGTTTTCCCCCAAAGAGCTTTGCATATAGGTATCAATCAGTGGCCAACGACTCCGTCAATCATACTACTACAATCATACATACTACAATCATACAATCATACCGAGCAGAAATACGCACAGAGAGAACAATGGCATGCGCAGGGACAAAGGCCGATCCTGTTGATGGATTCGGAGGGGATAATGAATGTGAAATAGGTGGTAGTTTAGATAATTGGGTGCTTTTTATTTCATGGAAACCTAATAGGATAGTTGCACCCGAGCCACATCCAGGGAATTGAAGGCAATTACGTGTCATTATGATACTTATCTTATTTGGGTGCTGAGCTATTTAGACACACTATAGTTTTCAATTAAAAATATAAAATAAGTGTATACTCTAGCTAAACGCTTTGAAAGTACCGCTGAAGCAGGAGTTCCTGTGCAAGGTGACGTTTTAAAGCTCTGTTGAGGAACGTGGAAAGCTGATTTCGATGCTGAGGCTTTAAGCTTCTCAGCTCATTGTAACCTTAAAATGAACGGAGGCTGCTGCATCGAAGAAACCACCAATTCTGTAGTTCAGGACTGATTTCCACATTCCTTTTGGCACTGAAGTTAACTTGAATGCTTTGTTCTGGTCTATTTCCGCCTTTGATCCAAGAATTTGTCCAAATTTCACAGTGTAAACAAATTGTTGTTATCCTTTCTCCAGCTCTCGCTGCCTGCCACTCACAAACATTCTGCTCCGCCTCTGCCCTTCCTCTGGGCTTCTTTGAGAAATAGATGGAAAATCCTAAATAATCCATTACATCAAAAGCTGAGTTTTGTCCATGAAAGACAGATAAGAGCAGGATACCCTGACCTTTCAGTAAAGTGCTTTTTCCAAGGCAGGTGTATGATTATCAAGGCAAAGAGGAGAGATTCTGTGCCATTTATCTCCTAGGCCTCTTTGTGCCAGGTATCTTAATAGCTTTTGATTCCGATATGAGATTCAGGCTCCGGAGAGAATCCAACTTGCTGCCTTTGAATAGGGACCTGGTGTGAATCAGGAAGCTTTTATAAAGGGCAAGGAGAAAAATAATTTGGAGAATGCTATGGAAGCCTCGTTATCAGAACTCTGATTATCTCAAATGACTAGTTAATTGAATTGGCCATGCATCCCCTCACATAGATTCCCATCAAGACAGACCTGTGTAAACAGCTTTCGTTCTTATTCTGATTCCTAACTAACCAAATGTTGTGGATATTTCCCAGGACATTGAAAAATTTGGCCTCAGGCAAATGACATAGCTCTGCACCAAAGCATGTTATTTTCAAGCTTCCTTGAAGACTTACCACCACCCTCAGTCTAAGTTTAGGGCACCTAAAATAACAATGCAAGAACAGGAGGCCCTGAGATGATATCTTCCCGGTGCTTTGGTTCCCTCGGTGTTGTGCTGTGACGCTTCTGCTGCATACCCATTGAGGTTCTCCTTGACACATCCCCATGTGAGGGAGGAAAGGCAAGAAAGGACGGCAAGTTCTCTGTTCAAGGAGCCCTCGCTCGATCTCCTGACTTGGGGAATGATGGCCCTTTCTCAAACTTGGCATTACTGGCCAAGGAGGGTTGGGTGAAGCCCTGAGATATGGGAGGAAACAGGTTTTCAGTCTGGCTTATGAATGGGATATGGAATGGAAGCCCCTTTGGGTGGCATCCTGAGTGATGGCTTAACAGCAGCGAGGCACCTGCCCCTGCTGGCTTTCCGGGGTCTTCCTCCGGCTTTGGGATCCTAGTGGCAACTGTTCTTCTGGACCACTCCTGTGGGTTCCTTGCTCTTCTGCACCTGTCCGCTACTATCTCGTGGGATAACTCCAGAAGATGCAGCTGGGAGAGCGCAGCTCTTCTCTGTGAATGCTCTCCTTCCAAACGAATCCACTGGAGTTCAAGGCGTTCAGGGAGAGAATTCCTTGCAATATCCTCCAGGAAAGTGGGAGGGAATTCTCAGGTCACATCCAAGTTCTTGAGCTGCACGTAGGCATGGACGGCACTGAGGAACTCACTGACCCGAGAGCCAAAAGCCAAGTAGGTGGGGGTGGCAGGGTTACAGTTCACACATTAAAAGGAGGCCACGATTCATGCATTGTGGTTGTTAATAGCAGGGAAATTTGCATAAAGAAGAGACACAATTTGCACAAGATATACGTAGCTGCAATTTACCCAATTGGCAGCCCTATTTATGCAAATTTATTTATTTAAAACTTTTCTATACCATCCCTTCACAGACGTCTCAGGGCGGCTTACGACAGATGAATACAATAAAATAGAAATAGAAATAAGAGTAAACAGTTGCACGGCATCCGACGTTAAAATATAAAACCGCTAAATAAAACGGGTTAACAGTTAAAATACTGGGAGAATAAAAAGGTCTTCACCTGACGCCGAAATAAATGGTGGCCATCATTTACATAGATCTCTCTGTCTTTAGAAGAATATGCCAATCAGGGCCTACTCTAAAAGCGGAGGACTGTGTGCCAACACTAGGTAGGTGGGTCAGAATCTGGGGGGCTGAGCTGGGCCAGTACTAGCCAGAGCTGTGCCCAGCCTCCTTTCTCACGCAGGAGCGGGTCCTTGCTGCTCCCCGCAGCTGGTGCACTCCCCGAGTGCCGTTGGCATACCCTTGCAGCCCGAGGAGTCTTGGATCTCCTCTTCCAAGCCCCCTTGGCTCTGTAAGAGAACCCAGAGCGCGCTTCTTCGATCCTACGCGGCAGCCTGACCCCTCGCACAACCCCTTCCATATAGCCGTTTCATCTCAAAACAAATCCAGCTGCATGGCTCTTTCGGCACTTGACGTAAAGATTTGAGTTGTACCTCACCTAATCTGTTTTTAATGGGAACGTCTTGCAGCCTCCAAAAGCCGAGAGCCTGAACGGCCTCCTCTTGGGATATCGCATTTATTACCGGGAGCTGGAATACGAAAGCACAGGACCAGGGCCAGAATCCAAAATCATTAAAAACCCATCAGCTTTACGAGCGGAGCTTACACGTGAGTAGTCAATGGATTTTGTTTATACTATTTTAATGCCGTTTGATTATTTGCCACCCACTCAGTCTGCAGTGCGGGGGGTGGGGGTTGCTTTAGAAGAGAACCTGAACTATTTAATGTTTGCATGAAGACGGGCAGATGTTACAAATGGTTAGTCCCCAAAGTTCACTCTACAACTGGCTGATAGATTTATGATCTATCCGCTGGCCCTTTTCTCCCTCTTTTCTTCCTCTCGATCTACCCCACCCTCAACGGTGTCCTGCTTTCTTCCATACCTATCGGGAGGCGATGGGAGTAAATTAATAGGCTCCATGGACTTGCAGGGGAGAACAAAGGATGAGGAAGAAAAGACGCCTCTGTGCCAGAGAATGACCACAGTACCTGTGCCAGGTGGCTGGCTTCCGTGTGAAGCAAATGCCACCCCCATCTGGAATTTCAGGGCTCTCCCGGTGTGCGCATGTCCGTTTCTGTGCCTGTGTGTCCCTATTCAGTCCCTGTAACACATCTCCTGCATGTTCTGATACTGAGGATACAGCCGGATCCCAGGGAGCTGTCTTCCTGCGCCAGCTTCCCCCAGGCTTGCTTGCTCAATGACTCCGTGTTTTACGTTCCCTCATACTGCCTGTTGATGTGGTTTCTCCATGAGGCGAGGAGGCCCAGCAAGCCCTCGTGACGGATGCTCTTCTGGTGCGCTGTCTGGGAAGCGAGGCAGCCTTTACTGCCCGGTCAAGGTGCGCCCCTCATGCTGGAAGCTGCCTGCGTGCGCCCCCATCATCCCCCGTCGCCAGGGCCGTGCATCATTTGCAATAACTGTTTCCCTCGCGCTCTAACAACTTTCTGCTTTGCTTACCCCGAATAGCCCAAAGCAGCTTCAAGACAGTGAACAGAAGCTCTGTCTTAACGACGTATGAATTAACACGTAAGTCCACATGCACACCCAGCAGGTGTTCAGACGCAGCACTTTGTAACGCCCGAGAATGTGGAAGCTCCCAGTAACCTTTTCTCCCACTGGGGCAGCGGGGAAACTGTTCAGTTCATTGTCCTACTTCCCTGCTTTCTTCCCTGTTTTATTTTTTAGCATTGATGACAGAAGGAGGTTATTCCTTCCTTTTTTATTATCATTCATAGCATTATTATTCATTGCATTTCTACACCACCCTGCAGCTAAAACTCTCTGAATGAGTCACAGCATTAAGTCACCCATCTAGATTTCAACCAGGCCTGACCCTGTATAGCTTCCAAAATTAGGCAGGATCAAGCACTTCAGGCTATAGGGAAGTCGCATATTGTTGTTGTGTTTTATGCTGCTGTGTATATATTGTTGTGTATTTCACCAAAAGAAAATTAAGCAAAATGAAACAAAGGAACAAAAAAAGAAGCGAAAAGAAAGAAATAGGGAGAAGCTAAAATTAACAAATGAAACAGGAAGAGGAAGAAGATATTCGAATAACAACACAAATCCTAATGTATCAATCATGCACACGTTTCAACAAAGGCAGGCCAAATATCTGTATCTTTCTCCATCCGAGAGTGGAATCTGAATGTTATGGTGTAGATATTGAAAGACTGTTAAGTTTCGAGTCCCTCTGGGTTGCAGGAGGAGAACTTTTCAGTCAGTATCAGTCTTTTAGCTGTCAAAAGGCATGGAAGATCCGTTTTCACTGACCAGGTTATTTATCAGGTAAATAATTTAGAAGCGCACGTGCATCAGAAAATATCAAAGGCTATTCTAACACAATGTTTATCTGTATCATCACTCCCAACCCTACAGACACAGCTCTTGGGCATTTTTCATCCCCATCTCCCCCGCTCCCCCCATTTTAGCAAAGCATAGCTGTTGATTCATACAGATTGGTAGGCCGGACCACAAAATGCCTTCAGGTGTGCTAGATCCACCTTTCCCAGGACATCAGATGTGTTTTTATGTAGCCTGACCACATCTTTCCTTTCTGTATCTGAATGCTGAGAAGGCTCAAGCAGCTGGGCTAGCGCAGGGCTTTTCTCCCCCTCTTCCTGTTCCTGCTTCTTGACCAATAAAACAGCTGCAGGCAAATGTACGGGGCAAAAAAATGCAACTATCCAACCAGTACAAGTTTAAAATCAGGAAGGCACACTAATTAGAAATCCAGGTGGCCCTCTCTAGAACCATCTTCATTCCCAGTGACCTGCCTGAGGCTGAAGGTTCCCCTGTCGGCTGTGTGGGGGACCACCTGGTCCTTGCGATTCCCCACCATGGCAACAGATGGACAGTGAGTCCACAAAGCGATTTTCCTCTGCCGTTCTTGAGCACACGTCTCCCTGGCTGACCAGCCAACCTCCCTTTTTCCACTGACATTGCAAGCGCTCGCTCTGCCCAGTTTGAGCCAGAGGCCTTGTTCTCCTGGGGGACAACATTTGCGTTTGGGGTAACTGCTTGCCCTCCTCAGCTCCCTAGGGCTCAAGGCCACCATTTCCAGCTGAGATTCCCCTTTTCTTTCGCCCTCCGATAACGCTCCACTTCCGGCCCTCTTGAATTTGTGTGAACTCACCCCACCAGGCGAGGCATCCCCATCTCCATACCCTGGTGCACGGTTCCCGGTGGACCGAGATTCCATGGCATGGCATTGTGCCTTTCCCTGGCACATCAGCTTCAAAACTGATCATGTCCCTTTGCAACAGCAAAAGCACGTTCTTGTGTATGAACTGGCAGGGGCGTCAAGTTCCCATAGAATGTCACTTTCCTACAGTATATCCAAAAGTTTTATTTATTATACTGACCGACTGTAGGTCATAAATCAGATCCTGTCAGCTGCCTATCTACCTGAAACCAGCAGGCAACACACGGGTCTCTGATTCAGAGATGTGGGCGGGATACTTGTAAATACTTCAGGAACTCTGAAATTAGAAGGGTTATTATAATCCCAGTGACCACAGCGTCACCGATGCTAGAAGGCCACCTTGCATGTAGCAGGAAAACTGATTTGCAAGTAAAGAGCCTTTGAGTGGTGCCTGCGCAATTTTGTGATATTTCCGACCCAGCTGCCAGAATGTAATTTGCTGGTGCCCTGTCCCCGGATGATCAGCATTCTTTCTAAGATAGGTGGCCTGATTTGAATATGCAAATCCTAGAAATGCAAGTATCCAGAGGCCTCTGATGGCGGGTGCAGGGATGGGCCCCTCCTCCTTATCATGGCTTCCGATATTCTTCACACTGAAGCGTTTTCCCTTTTCCGTTCTCCCTCGTTTCTTCCTGCTCTCCTTTCGTCCCTGCACCAGCCAATGCTAGCTCCCGTGCCTGAGCTGCCCTGTGGCCCAGCACGGCGGCGGTGAATTCAGATGCTCTCCCTGGTTTTGTGTGTTCTGCAGCGTTCAAGCTGGGATTACGGGGGGGGGGGGGCAAATCCCCCCCCCCCCACCAAAAATAGGACTTGATGTTTCCAGTTCTCGGCCAGTTGCCCATAGCCCCAGAACCTCTGGGAATGGGTCCTTGTGCATCCTGCTCTTGGGTCACATTATTAGGAGCCGGGCCCTCCTGGCTGAGAAGGGGTACTTCTTAGACCATGGGTCTCTCTGGGCTGGCCTCCCGTGTGCCAAGCACATGCCTCCAAGACCTGCTGGGCTGGGAGCGACCCGGGTTCATCCAGTCTGGCCTTCTGCCAGTGCCAAAGGTCTCCTGCTGCCGTGTTCCTGTTAGGGACCTGCAGACATGCCCGGGCCCCGCGTTGTCTTTCCAGCAAACTGCCCCCTGGCGTGGAGGCCCCATTTCGCAAGGCGTGGCCGGACTCCATCCTCTCCCTCCCACGGCGTTACCTGATGGCCTCCGTAGGCAGTCTCAGCCAATGGCCAGCACCACCTCTGGTGGGCAGCAAAGAACACAACAGGTCATGCATTGCGTGAGGAAGAGGAAGAAATGCTCTCTGGCTGCCCAGGATCCTTGGAGGAGCCCGAGATGCATATAGACTTGTCTCCAGCCGCTTTCCCGGACCGTGTACAATTCTGTAAATATGCATCACGCTCTTCTGTAGTTGCCTTTTTTCCAAACTAAGATTGAGAGAGAAACAGATCAAAAAGTATAGCTCAGCTTTCCTCTAAATGGATTGCAATGAAAACCCCCATTATTCAATTTTTCAATTCAATTCAATTTCTGAGCTGAGAAGGATTAGAGCTGTAGTCCCGGATATGTGGAGGGCACCGAGTACAGAGGACTGCTTCAGCCTTTCCTTGTAAGGAAGGTGGTCAAGCCCTCTAATCGTTTCAGTTGCCCCCTTCTCTCCCCTGATTCTGGGAATGGTAGCTGTATCCAGGATTCTCTCGGACTGGCTACTCCAGGCTTACCCCAACTCACCTTTCCCACAGTGGAAAGAAAGCCCCAACAGGCCACTGGGCATAAAAGCAAAACAATAGTTCTTCTGGTAGCTCAAACGGCCTCTAGACCATCACCGTCGACACTAATTAAATGCTTTGCCATTTGCCCACTTTCCTTTGGTTCGCTGAGGGCCTTTAATTGCAACGCTAAAGATGCTGCTGGCTTCTGACCCGACTATTTACCTTTGCAGAGCTGAAAAAATACAAGAGGTATGAAGTGGTAATGACAGCATACAACATCGTCGGGGAGAGCCCCGCCAGCGCGCCAGTGGAGGTCTTTGTCGGTGAAGCTGGTGAGTAAGCTGGGTGCCAAAATCCTGAGGCTCTCGCTTGCGTGCTCGATGCCACAGGGATCCTTCTGAAAGCAGGGGCAGCTTGGCCGAGCGGACACAGAGCCCACGGTGGTTGTCTCGTGCCCCCTGTGTGTGCACACACAGACGTCTCACACTTGCAGGGATGGCGGAGAAAAGGCTTGTAGGCATCTAGGTGGCTCTTCGTAAATGACCCGGTAAATGTGTGGACATTAGAAGGCCTCTGGCTTTAGAGGGTGGACGAGCAAGCGCATTCCTCTGATCTGTCGGCGGGGAACCAGTGCGGTGCGGCAGCCAGAAACCGGACCCTGACCACAGGAGCCAAGGTCCAGGTTCTGCCAGCCAACAGGCCAAGAGCCCATGGCTGCGCTCAGAAAGGGCGGACTAATGGTTTACAGCAACACACTTTGCTCAACTCATGCTAATATCTTTATAAATCCATTAGAGGATAAAGCCATTCTGTGAAAAATTGTTTGCAGGAAAAGCAGAACGGCAATAGTACCGCACCTATTACCATCTTGCAGCTTCATTTTCTTTGCAGGCTGTTGCAAGCTTAATAATAAAGGCCGGTGGGGGGGGGGGGGCGATGAAACAAGTACCCCGCTGAGCTCCTTGCAAGAAGGGTAGGATGGACATGTCGCATTTGTATGAATGAATGGCTTCCACACATGGAGGTTTGCATTTGACCAAACTCAAGCCGCTGGAATCAATGGAGGCTGGGTAGAAACCCAGAGGATCTGGCTAATATGCAATTGAAATACTATTTGGGAACCCCCCTTGAGATTAGTCTCTTCGTTTCACTGGGTGTTTTGGATGTTCTTCAGATCCATTTGATCCTAGAGCAGGACAGCTGTGTCCCGACGGGTTCGCCTCCCTGGTCATTCAAGCACTGGCTCAAACCCGGAAAAACATGTGATGCTCCAAGAGAGCACAATCTGCACAAGAGATATCGTGGCTTTCCAGGTGTTGAGCATCTCCCTGTTTCTGCAGCCTTAGGCAGGGATTTCATCAAACTGCTCTCCGACTGCTGACATGTGCCTTGAGAGCTGTGTTCATTCCGCATGTCTGACACAACTCCCGTCACGCACGTTTTCACTTGTCAGGTCTTCTAAACATGGGTCTCCTTCCGGGCTGCGGGAGAGTTTCTTTCCCCAGCAGCTGCCTTCCTCCAGCTTTGCCTTACTGAGGGAGGGGCCTGCCTTAGATTTGATCTATGCTCTCAGCTGGTACAACTCCATCTTCTTTCACCTGTTACCCTGGCATTTCATATTTAACATGCAAAGGTTTCATTTCAGATCTGGAATCATTTTATTACAAATTCATTAAATTCGAGATGTCTTGGGCCTTGGACAAGCTATTAGCCCTTCCTGACCTTTTCATTTCAAACATCACTGTAATGTTCTGTTATCTTTCCCTAAAACTCACTAAATTAATCACTGTGCCCTCTCAGGGTTGCTTTGGAGCAGTTCCTACTGCCGTGGTGTCATTCGTATCACCTTCTTGCTAGCCTGCCTTCCACATGTAAAAACATAAAAAGACGGCGACACAAACATCACTCTACATATGTTGAGCAGCAAACGCTCTGCTTTGCAAACGAACGTTTCAAGTTCTTACTAGTTCACATGGTTGCTGAGCGTCGCTTTCCCAAGTACGAACCAACCTGGGATTAAAGATCAGTTAGGGGGGCTTTGCTTGTAGTGCCTTGAAGAGTGTCACCCACATGACAGGGACTCCTCGGTGATGGCACCCTGACTCTGGACTTCCTTCTCTCCTCTACACGGTGTGATTTTAAAGACATATTTAATTGTACAATGGGACCTCAGCAACTCAAAATCCAAGCAGTAAAGAGGCGGCCTCCTTGCAGGGAGACTTGGTTCAACTCCGTTTAGACTGGGCGGCGGCTGCTCTGCTTTCTTTCTTACCGGGCTTGCCAAGTACCAGGAGCGTCCAAAGGGAGCCACGCAACACCGTTGGCCGTCCCTCCACTTTTCACTTTGTGCAATCATTTAACAGCCTTGATTGGAAAGCAACACAGCTTGGCTGCAGGAATTAATTCAGATCCACAGGCGGTTTGCTTCCAGAGGCAGCCTTCGCCCTGCATGAGACACGAGCAAGCACGTCTGCTTCTTGCTTCCTGGCTGTGGTGCTGGGGAAGGTGACAGCCGATGCACAGAAATTCAGAAGACATCACAGGCATGGGGTTCTCTTTCTTCCCCTCATTTAGGGAGGTGAATAAAACACAAGCCGGCAGCAGAAACCCTCCCCGAACAAGCTCCTGTGCTCCTCCGGTTCTCTGCTGTCCTGGAGAGCTCCTTTGGTGGAAATATAATGGAATACGTAATGTCTGAAGCAGGTGTGTTTGTGTAAGGTGAAAGAGGGAGGTAGAATCGCACGGGGAGGCACCTTGCTTCCAATGAAATGATAAATGCTCTGGGCTGAAGGAGACGGCAAGAGTGACACATGTCATTATGACTGATGATGACACTGACCGCCTTCACACTTCACAGGAGCTGATGCAGCTGGAAAACTCTCCCCTCCGCTTTAATTTTTTAAAGAAATTAGAAGGTGCTCCAAAGGTGGCTTCAGTAATGGGCACAGGAAGAGAGTGGCTGGAGGAAAGTGGCCCCAGCATTTGGTTCCTGCTATGCCTGTCTCGTTTCCTTTCGGGAAAGCCAGCTCCGCTCTCTGCTCTCTTCCCCCTGGGCAAGCTGCCCTCTGTCCCCTCTCCAGGCTGTGAATTTGCTTCTTTGCTCCTGTTCTGAACAAGCCAGAAGCAAACCTGTTTTCCCACTGCTAACGGTAATTATTTCCCATTGCTTCCCTGCTGGCACTTAGCACATATGTCCCCAGGAATGGCTGAACCTATTATTTCCCGTCAGCTGTTCCCCCACCTGTGTCTGAAACATTGGTTGCTCATCCCAGAAGGCGTTGTTCTCCTGACAGCTGCAGCGGGAGCAACAACTCTGGAGTTTTGGGGGTGGGCGGTGGAGGGGGGGCACTGGATTTTAACTGGCATGCTAGGAACAAGGAGAGGGTGTGCGGAGGGGACACACTGGCGACTGAGGAAGTGGCGTTCCGACAAAGAGAAACAGATGGAACCTGGCATGGATAGTGGTTCTGGGTAAGAAAGAATTTCGGAGAGAACACGACAGTGCAGGCACCTGTCTTCTTTGAGCCTGGTCAAACTGGAACCATTCCCGGCTTTATTTCGCGTGCCAGAATCTACTGGATGCTGGTGCTTTGCCAGTTCCTATACATCGTATAGATCCTTGGAATCCAGCAGAGAATTCGCTTTTCTGAGACCGAGAATCTCTCCTTTTAGAGACATCAAATAAATGTTCATGGAGAAAGCCTAAAGAATAGGGCAGTCATTTTGAAAATCGGGGTTGAGGGGTGAGCCGTGCGATGTATCCACCCTCCTCGTGTCCCACCACCCCCTCTTTCAGCCCCCACACAGGCCACCGGCAATTCTCATTGGCTGAAGAGGCTTTGCCTGGCTAGGTTGCATCAATCCCACTGACGTGAAGGTAGAAGCAAGACAGCGCACCCTTGTCAAAGGGCCGCCTTTTCTTCATTGCTCGTTGCCCAAATATTCTGAGTTCTGTACAAAATCCAGACACTGCCAAGGTGAGAAAAATGTTGCCCATGGAGTGCTTTGCCCTGCGTTTGCGGGCGCAGCTGAATCCACCTGAGAGACAGGACTGCCCGAACCTCAAAGGAATCCACTCCCAGATTGCGCCGCATTTGTGTAAAATCTCTCTTATTCGTATATGTACATCCAGTGCCACTTCCATGGATCGTGAACCCGTAGACGGAGGCAACAAATCCCCCTTGTTTTGGAGTTTGGACAGTAGACAGTCTATCTATTTATACCATGCACCTTATGCTGGTATCATGGATGTGTTAATTTTCTCTCCGTCACTGAATTCTGTACAGCAGAATCAGGCAAGATGAAAAATAACGTTAAAAAGACAAATATCAAACCTTTTCCTGGTTGGTTGGTTGGTTGGTTGGTTGGTTTCCCCCTTACCTCTCTCCTTACTTTGTTTTGGCTGGCATGTTTCTTTCAGTCCATGTGAAGGTGTGGGTTCACGCATCATCATGTTTCAAGGAGGCACATGAACGCAACGCTTCTGTGGTCAACAGCATGTCTGTAGCAAGATGGCCCATGGCTGTTACCTTTGCAACGCAGTGGAGGGACGCCCTGATCACATTTGAAGGCTTCAGAATGGCATTCTCGCAAGCCCGTGAAGGCTGTGGTCCAGCCCTGCAAGTGGAAAGTGACCAAACTGAAGTGGGAAACAGAAGCTTTTATTTATTTATTTATTTATTTATTTATTTATTTATTTAAGCGCCCCCCCTCCCCCCCCCCCCCCCAGATTCTGCTGGCAGAGCAACTGAATCTTCCACAGGAGTCATCAACCCTTACAATGAAACACTGAGTAAGGAAAAATGTCCAAATTGAGATGTATGTTGGATTGGCTTATCATCTGCCCGTAATTCTCCATTGGTAAGGCAGAAAATGCAGGGAGATAATTTGCTCCGGTTTCATCATACTGAAGCAGCTGACTGAGCGCCTCATTAACAGCTCATTAAGCTGTTAATATTACTCATAAGCAGTTCTCGTATGACTCAGTGTGTTGCATAGCATGGCGGCGGCTCCTTGTTTAATTCTTAGCAAAGTGCCTTGCTTTATCATGTTGTGAAGTTGGAAGGAAGCACACACTTTGCCTTAAAAAAAAAAAAAAAAAAAAGCCCTTTCCTCATGGCCCACTGATCTACTTGACAAAAATCAGCAAGTTCCAGGCAGACCAGCTTTTTGGCATCCTGTCGGGAATTTCTCTGCTTGGCTTGGCGTGGGGGGATCCAGTGCCCAGGACCTTTGGCACGGCGGTGATGGCTCCAGGCTCCTTGGCCCCTTCCCTTCCGGATCGTGCTCTGTTCTCGCCCACTCATGAGCCCCCAGGCTCCAAAGCTACGGGTGAGAGTGTGATTAACTGGCTGACACCACATGTCCCATCATCGCAGTACTCTGCCATGAGACGCCGTACCCATTTGCCTTCTCCATGCCACGTTTCTATCCCACCCTCCTGCCAAAGGCAGCTGAGGGTAAAATCCTGGCTCACAAAACCTGTGGGGTACTTATGGGATCTGCAATCCTGGCAGCCTAGGGCCAGACAACCCATCTCTCACCTCCCTCCCTCCTTCCCTCTCTCCCCCACACACAAACACACACTTGTAATGACCTCTGCTGCTGTTGAGGGTGGTCAAGGCAGGGGGGAACCCGAACCAGCCTTCCTTACCTGCCCAGTGATTGTGATTGTGTACACACCTCCCACAAGTCGTCGTCCTGTCAGCTTGGAGCCCTTGGAATGCCGTCGCGTTTAAAAGGCAGCTCCTGGGTTTCGTCTCCTCGCCCGTCTATGGAAATGGAGTGCAGGCCAGGGCTGTTGGCTCGGTTCTGAGTGGAACACGTTTCTCAGACAGAGCAAACGAGCTTGCTGTCTAGGACATAATTGCGTGCGCTTTCCACCCCGCTTTGCCAACATGCAGTCTTACAGTTTGTTTGAGCGGTTTTTCTCCTTGATTTAGTTTTCGGTTCCTTCCTGTAGCCTTGGCTTCCTCGACAAGAGGGTCAGAAATGATGAGGAAATGGAAGGAGACTTTCATTAGAAAGGGCAGAAAGGGGAAAGTGCAGAAAACTAGCAATTTGAAATGCATATACTGCCACAGTTTAATAGAACAATTGTCCACTAATTTCCCCTTGATTTCTCAGGAAGCAGCGCCAAGAACTCCAGTCGGCAGCAGCTTTAGCTCCCCCTAGTGGCATTCAGAGATGGGTCTGGACTCTCTGTCCAAGCTAATTCAAGAACAGCACGAGTTCTTTACACAAACAAGCAAAGATCCCCATTACAACCAAGAATGATTTGACGAGAAGGCGTGTATGCTTGGTAGCACAGCTGCACTCGGCCTTTCCAAGGCACAAATGCATGTCCTGATCAGGCAGCTTTTCATGCAGCCATGCAGGGAACACAAAGCAGGTGGCGAGATCGGGCGGGCGGGCGGGCGGGCAGCCGTCTACTGATGCACGGCTTGTATTACTGGAGAAACTGAGCATCCGGCAGGGGATGTGCTTTGCAGGCAGTGTGCAGGAAGCGCTGGGGAATGGCAAGAGGCAGCTCTTGACTCCAAGTAAGCCGGAAAGACCAAATCTATCGGCACAACACACACATGGTATCCATCAGAACCTGAAGGAGCATGCAGAAGGTCTGGCAGAAGGTGAGGGCCTTTCCTCGGCACTGGGCAGTCCCCAGGCTGGCAACAGATGGGCCCTCTGGGAAGACCGTGCCAGAGCTGGGGCACCACCACTGAAAAGGCCCTCCTCTCTCTGGGGCACCACGGCCTCGAGGGCCACCACCTGCAGCCTCACCCGGACCAGGTGCACACGATCTGAGCAACTTGGCTTGGAGTCCTTGCATCGGACGAAGGGCCACACGAACCTGCGTAAGGCTGGCTCTGTTCGCCAGGGAAGGAAGCGAACGATGGACACAGCCAGGGCCCTGTGCAGTGAAACCAAGGAAGGCTCTGGACACAGTGTACCCACAGATCCGCAGCAAAGACACCGAGCCAGAAGCGATGGCGGGGCTTCGGGCTCCCATGGCAGCATTTTCCATTTGCCAGGAGGCACGAAAGCACGGCATACGGATTTTTAATCTCCCAGCCAGGGCGGACGGTCATCCAGGCATGCTGGATAAATGAGGCTGCATCTCACCTGGCATTACCTGCTTGGCTCCTCAGCACTGGGTAATTGTTACGGATGGACTGCGCATGGGCTGATTCCTTGGAGCCGCTCTTTAATGTAATGCTCCGGGTCCTGAGGGGCCCTGACGACTTGCGCTAGGAGAGGAAAGCAATATATCTCCATACGCTGCACTAAGTGAAATCCAGGAAGCGGGGCTGGCTGGCTCTCAGGCCCAGGACACCGGGACGCAAAGCAGGGATGACTGCAAATTGCACTGGTGCCGGGCCCAATGCCCTCGTGTTTCTAATAGCCAAGTCTCCGCTTCCCTGCATGACACACATCTATGCGCTTTCATCTCGTCAGCAAACGAATGAGTTAAAAGGCTAAAAGGCACGGATCTGTGCTGGAATGTGGCTGGACTGATGAAGATTCATAAGCCAAGTATTATCTGGGATAACAGCAATAATGGGAACAATACAGTCCAGGTTAAACACTTCTAAGCTCCATTTATTTTAATGGGAGGTTTAAGCATGTGCTTAACTCTGGGGTTGCCATCCATCCATAATTTTATGGACTCCTCGTATTTCAGGAGCATCATAAGTATAACATGTCCTATAGACAGAATTTGCCCCTTTTCCCATGAAGTCCTGATCGCTGGATGCACAACACCCTTCATCCCTCCCTCCAGTTTTTAAAATGTGTATTTGTATTTGTGACAGGAAAGGGGGGAAAAGACGGTTTCTGCAGGGAAAGGCTAATGAATGAGCAGAGGCAAATTATTTTCCATGCCGAGCACTTGTTGATCCTCAGTTGCCATCCCTGCTTCAGAAACCGAAGCCACTGCAATGGATGTTCGGATAATGAAGGATTAAAATCGCCTTTACCCCTCATTACCCTGTTTCCCAGCTCCACATGTCATAATTAAAATCAAATGGAAATTTCTCCAAAGACTGTTTGATGTCCTGCTCCTTTTGCCCACAAATGTGGGGGGAATGTGTGTGTCTGTTTGTAGTTGCCCAGAGCTTTGTTTCGCCATTGAGACAATCCACATAGCTTAGCAGATATCCTTACATTCATCCGTTTGGGTTTCCTTGCTACTTAGCCCACACTTCTTGATTGCCAAAATGCTGTAATTCAAAATAGCCCCATCTCTCAGCCCCTCCTGGGTGTTGATCAAGAGTTCTTCTAGAAGTCACTGGCAAATTACACTGGGATTTCCTTGTTGTGTAGGTAGGTCATAGTGGTGTGAACTCACTCGGCTCCCCTTAATCACCGTCTGATTAATAGCCTTTGATACCAAAATCTGTTCCCTGAAGAAGAGGGCAGCTGTGTTAAACTGCTCAGTCGGTTAACTAATTGCATTGATTCCAACTGTTCAGGCCCGGCATGTGTTACACCTAAGTTGCAGGCCACTTGCAAAGGTATTTCCGTACCATATGGGCTGCTGTTCTTACTCCTGAGGAAGAGGCGAACGTGCCAGATCAACCTGTGCTCAGCTCTGGCTGCCACTGTGGCTGGCCAGCTTCCCCAAGAAGCAGATGTGCAGGGAGTGAGGATGGTATCTGGTGCATCATGTTTCTGAACGTGGATGAAATATAAGGCTCGGTTATCCTTCCTGAACTGTTATACACCACCCAGAGAGCTTGGCTATTGGGTGGCTTAGAAGTGAAAATTATAATTCGTACTAATAATATTGAAAGTGATGCATTTCCCTGCTGGCACATATTAATTGTAAATTTCTCAAGACGGGGGTTTGTCTAGCACCATCTTGCAGGCGGATGGGACCAGCGAAATGAACAAATCGCATCGCCCTCACCTCAGCCCATTGCCATCTGCTTGGCATCTTGTCGCGGCACCTTTTTTTGGAGAATGCGCTGCACACGCTCGGTGATGCCACACTCTTGAAGTGAAAATGACTCCTTTCCCCTTCATCATCAGCACCCTGCATAAAAAGAAACCTTTAAGCTGTCCTTTGTGTTCCTAGATGAAAAGCACGTCTGAGGATGTCAGCTCTGTGACAAATCGGGACAAAACTGGACCTAAAAGAATGGCGATGATGAAGAGGATGATGATGGTGGTGGCAGCCTGCTTGCATAATGGAGACCCTATTATGAGACAGTTGTGGAATCGATGAGATTCATGCTGAAAATCAGCCGTCAATTCATCTCCCTTTCTCTGACTCATTCATTCATTGACTAGCGCTCACTGTCAATCTAGTCAGCAAAGCAGCACAAGAAGCGATCTCTGCCTCTCTCTCCTGTGTTAATGGCTCGTCACGAGGGGTCCTTTCTACAAGCTGAAGAAAACCTCATGGATTAGCAGCCATTTGGGAAGATGCAAGTGCGAATGCTCATTCCTCACGATCGACAGTGTCGCATCAGGGTGCCCAGGCCACTTACACTGGAGGAAGCAGGGCTCTCGGGCTGCGAGAGTAAAAACCTGGAGAAAAGAGCCCAGAAGGACAAAGCAGGGGACCATGAAGTCACCCTGAGCTCCTCAACTGGAAAGTGGGATCTTAAAAAAATACGAGAGTCGCATCTCTGACGGAAGTGCCAAAGCAATGCCGGCTGTAGCATTGAGGTGCGGAGGGTCAAAAACAAAGCAAAGCGCAAGGAGCTCGCCCACTCCTTGGGCCATTCAGTGGCTCAGTGACGAACAGGGGTGCGCAAGGGCCTCTTCTCAGCCCGGCAGCTACATTTCTCCATCGCTCCGTGCGGGCTCTTCCAGCCCCTGGCAAGGCGCTTCTGTCCATGCTGGTGAGGACCGTTAATCCCTTCCCGCCTCCGCTGAAAACGTTCCCTTCCCGGATTCTCTTATCAGTTTCAGTGGGCCTGCTCTGAAGTACGACCAGACGCATGGACCAAGCGGCGGCGTTTTAGCCTGACCTTGATGTATTTTGTTTGTTGGTGATTAAGGTTTACCGATCTTCTGCTTTGCTAATTGTGTGGGCTCCATTGAACATACAGATTCACCCCATGAAACTCGTTCTGTCACCAAGAGCATGGCAAGCCGAGCCGTCTCTTGGCACCGGCCCCTGCCTGCGTGTGCGTCTGTCGGCATGGCACTGCTAATTGATTGCCTGCCTCCCGTGTTCCCTGCTCTTGGCACTGCTACACAGCTGTAGTTTATAATTTAAAAAAACACCATTATTTGTACAGCTTGCTCCACTTTTCCTATCTTCTCTTTTTCCCCGAGTTCAGAGGGGATGCAGGAACAGGCTGGAAGGCAAAGGAAACCCTCCTGAAGCCAACAACCGATGGCAACGGGCGGCACCCGGGTCCCGAAGCAGAACCTGAGCACTTTTGACAAGGAGAAATGTTGTTGGCGGTGCCACTGCATCCTTTCGCGTGCCAAGAAGGGGTCTGGGGTCCTTGGGAGTCTTTGCTGAACCTGTTGCTTGTTGCTATCGCTGGTGCCTAAAGCCATGGAAGAGGCACCTTTCCAGCATGTACAAGGGATGGCAAGGGATCTTGGGGGAACAAAGCACCGAGGATCTTTGGGGGGCAAATTGGCCTCCAGTTCAGCCTGTAGCTTAGATCTGCCTGTACTTCTAAAGTTTCTCACCCTACGTTGCCCATGATTTAAGCCATTCCTTTGGCCTGCCAAATGCTTCAAGTCAATGATTTCTAAAAGCGCACTTCCAGCTTAACGTAATTTCTGGAGAATCATCTGCAGATATGTATGCTTGGCTTTTCCGACTGATCTACGAAACCAGTGGTTGTCAAGTGATGCGCGGTGGGTTTGGCGGCCAGGCTATTAGTCATGAGGGGCCCACGGAGCCTCCATGTTCAGAAGCAGAGTATCTGTTCATCGGGGCAAAGGTGCCCTAGTTCAGCCTTCCTCATCCTGGTACCCTCCAGAACTTTTGGGCTTCAGCTTACAGGTTTCCTGACCACAGGCTATGCTAGCTGGGGCTGGTAGAAGTCATGCCCCAAAACATCTGGGGGGCCTCAGGGTGAGAAAACATCTGGCTGGCCAACACTGGAGAAAAGTTGCTGGCTAGGTGGGTGTTTGTCCTAATGCAGCAGGCTGGTTCTTGTGTTTTTCATGGCTGTCGCAGTTTGGGATCTACAAGTGTCTTGTCCCTGTTTGTAATTCGTGCAAGGACGTCTCCTTCAGGACCACTGACCCTTCGCAATTGCCTGAACTTGTGCTTAAATTCCAAACTGCACACTTGTGCAATTCTGGAAAAGCACACTTGCACATTCTTGGAAATGTGTCCATGCACATTTTCAAAGGTAAACATTTGTACTAATCCCCCATCCTCATTTTCACACATTAGCCACTGGGGCGAAGAATACATTTTTGCCTGGGGAAAAATGCATCCTTTTTTTTCCTTTTGGGAATGTGGTTTTAACCCTTGTACCTGATACTAATTTTAGCTTTCAGATCTTTATTATATTTGATTTGATGTAGGTATGTCTATTGTTTTCAGATTTTACTATTGTTTTCACTACAACCTTATTGTCATCTACGATTTTTTATATTTTAAATGACATATTTCAGAAATTTGATGAATAAGTAGCAGAAAGTCAGAGAGAGAGAGAGAGAGAGAGAGTTCTTTTCTGTTTTAAGACTAAGGTCAAGGGTGGATCCTAGCATGGGAACACAAGCAACCCTATACTAGAAATGCCTGTGCTATGTATGTAATTTTGTAAACACTTCCGCCACAGTATTTTCCAAAAGAGATTCAGGCTATATCCCATGAAAATCAGGCTGCCTTTCAGACGTACTCATCTCCTTATCCTGGCCTTGTTCACGCCAAACTGACTTTCTTGTGTCAGGAAACTTTTGAAGTCTTTTTGGCAAGGGCTGGCTTGCAGGCGCCCATGTGCGGATGACGAGCTGTTTCTGCTTCCCAGATCAGGATTTTGGGGGCGGGAGATTCTGTGCCAGAGGAGCGGTATCAGTATCCGCTGATTTTCAATGGAGCTTTGGCATTCTGAAGCAGCATGCCTGTGTGGTATTCTATGAAACTGTGATTAATTTGATTTAGAAGCTGTTCCTAAAATACAGGCCTTCTTTGAAAAATGGGATAATCTGGCAGGTCCCTTATGATTTTCAAGAGACAGGGCTGCCATCCTTGGACGTTGGACAGGTTCTGGCATCCTGGCAGAGGCTTCATTCCTTTTTCTTTTCCCTGGCCTCACCACCATTTTAATTTCCCACAATGCTCCTGATGTGGCATCATTCTAGAGCATTATGGGAAATGTAAATGAGGACTAGAGCAAACCTGGAGCCTGTCAAGAAGAAAAGCAGGTTGCTGCTGGAGATACATCCAGGAAAAGTACCCAAGGTCTGGCAACGTCGGTGGATCTGAGCTTGCGATGTCCCAGTCCTGTCTGGGGCCAGGAACAGTTTCACAGAGCCCTGAGCCCCCATCGGCCCTGATGGAAAGGTGCTTTTTCTCCACTTTATTGACAAGCGAGGCAGTTTCCAAGCAGGATTGCAGCTGGCAAGAGATAGAGAAAGCCCCCATTCCCACGTGCTCCAAGCCCCCCTCCCTCGCATCTTTCCCATTAGGGCAACTAAGCTTTTTTTAAAGCCCTTTCCCCATTGATTTGGGATGCTCTGGATCAGGCTGCATATTAATTGCAGAATGCATTTTATTTGAGATTATTTGGATGAACAATTAATCGGCTGGCATTGCCAGCTGTGCAATTGAAATAAATCCTGGTAATTATTTCTGAATTTGCATATATAGCCACATAACTTAGCGTATATAGATTCTGTACAGATTGGTGCCCAATGGGCATAGGCCCAGAATGTTGAAGTTCCCAGTAATAGCATCCCCTTCCCGGTCACCACCCACCACAAATTTCTCCAGCACAAACTCTGTGGAAACCACACACACCCAGGAATCCTCCTCAGGGATGATGGTCTGTGCTTCTTCCACACTTCCCTGTTCCATCTGTCCTGCTAAGGCAGCCTCCGGATCCCCCTCTAGGGTCCTTGCTCCGAACTCTTCCCGACTGGCACGGCTTTCTCTTTCCACACAGAATCCTGAAGCACGGCCCCTCCATGCACTTCCTGGGGGATCCACCAAGACGACGGTGTATAGAGAGAGTACAAGTACTGGGCGTTTGTGAGCCAAACAGTGTGAGGAAACTCAGCCGATGCCGAAATAGCAAATGCAAACTAACAATGCAGCTTAATTGGCAGGAAAAGCAGGGTGCAGGAAGTCGGGTTCCGCGTTCCTGGCCCACAGCTATTCTGCAGGCTTTTGCCGCCGCTGGGACTGCAGCCAGCCACGCTCCACCGTGGGCGTGCTTTCGGCCCAAGGCGCTTTAGTCATGGTGTTGTCTGCAGTGAGGCTGGCTGACACACGGGTGGAAATGCTGGCAGCTTCTCCGCATTAGTCGCTGGCGAGAGGTGCTACAGCTTCGCCGTCTGCAACTCAGTGAAAGAGGATGCAAAGGCTGGACCCGTTTTTGGCAGAGGTGCCGCCGAGTCCCGGACGATCCTTGCACTGGTTGTTGCTCACAGGGTTGTGTGCACACACAGCCAGCCTGGGCTTGTGTGGTAGTGGCATGGTCCTCCTCTGGAGTCAACAGCCCTCCGAGGAGGAGCCAAAGCATCTCTGTTTGGACAGTTGGTCTTCCCTGGGCCAGGCCTGAAGCTCATACCAAGCCCCAGAGTGTGACGCCAACGCTGCAGCAGGCCGGGGACCCTGGGACGCACCACACCCCCGATGAAAACGAACAACAAATGAAATGAGGTTCTTGCAGAGACTCACCAAGCCTTTCGTTACGAGGCTCAGATTTTCTGATTGCTGCTCCGAGCAGCCCTTTCCGGACACCAGGGCAGGGCAGGATGCGGCTCCAGCCCTCCGTGTGTCCCGCCTCGGCGTGGTGCTTCTGCGCATCTTCTGAGGGACACAAGTGGACCCTGATGCAATGAGGTCCCCTTCCTGCAGGCGCATTCACTCTACTCCCCTTAAAAGGGCAGGTGTGATATGGTGACGGGCGGCCTGAGGTCTGCCGATCAGCTCGCTTCTAATGAAACCCACAGGAGACCTTTGTAGCTACACGGACTCCTTCTGTGCCACGATGTGCGTTTCCGTGTGTGTTCGGTGAGGCACTTGGCCTCACTTGTCCGCCTGACTGTTGTCGCTGCTGCTGTCGTTTGACAACAGTTGCCTAATGGCTGGTTTGGGTTTGCATTTCACTTTTTAATTGTGCCACCATAATTTCGCAATGGAGCGGCCAATGGCAAACGCACCGAATTTTAAATTTATGAGTGTTTTGAATTATCGATGCCATTCTTAAAGTTATTCCTGTCGGCTGTGGTGGAATTGTTTCTCCTCTTTTCCTTTTCTTTCTTCCTTTCTTCCTTTTTTTTCCTTTTGGGTGTGTGATTCTGTCGTTTAATGGAGCGGTAAATAAGAATTTCTGATAATGAGCCCAAGCATCTGTCACAACAACCTGGCGCTGGTTATTAACATTTCCATTAACGGCAGGGTGGGCAGTGATAATATGGAAACAGCACAGTTAGAACAAAATAAATAGTTGGTGTCAGGCTGAGTAGGTGTTAATTACTATTTTATTTTATAAGCCCAGAGAGTAAGAGAGTAAAGAGATATAAATATATAATGATGTGGCTTATGAAGGTCATAGGCTGCAAGGAAAGAGCTCACCGATTACCAGGCCTGCCTCTTCCGTGGACGGCAGTCACTGTTCGCCTTCCACTTGTGGCCCGTTCAACGGGCACAGACCGATGAGGCTTTGCTCTCGAGCGCCTTGAGCAGAGGTGGCCGCCGTCCCATCGGCAGGCAAGACATGAGACTTGTGGCCGCTTGGAGCCAGGCGAGACCCCGCACTGTCCGCTCCGTATCAGGGCAGCACTCAGACGGACTCACCCAGCTCCCAGCCTCAGCAGCGCTGGATGCTCTCCATGGCGCTGTCCCGAGCCCGGAGCAGCCTGACTCAACCCACACCTTGGTAACCCCCAATACATAGCAGAGCCCCGTAACCCAGAGCTCCCCAGGATCCCCACCCCAACGGTGCCACGCTCTTGGCACGACAGATGCTGGGCAGAGCAAGAGCCTCCAGATGGTTGGGGTGCCGTCCGCCGAGAAACCCTTGAGTGCGACGTGCCGGACAACGCCGCCGTCCGAAAGCCAACGGCTCCATTAACTAGCTGTTCTGTCTTTGCACTCTTGAAGATGTGGCAGCAGAATCCCTGATATTTAATTTGGCATTGGAATAAGTTTCTTTCTAATACATCTGTCAGGAGATTAGGGATGGATGGGTGGGCATTCTCCGGGCAAACTGAATTGAAAGCATTCAGTTGGGAGCTGCCGCCGCCACCGTTGCTGGCGCAGGCACCTGGCGTGAGAAAGAGGAGAGTGGTGGGGGATTTTTTGTTTGCACGGGGCTGACTTGCACGGAGGGCAGTGGGGGGGGGGGGGCACAGTCCTGTCCTCCAGGTCCGGATTGCACCATTTCAGGAGACTTTCTGGTGAGCCAGTGTTTATTCTGATGTTGCTCCACCTCATCCACAAACATTTCCGCAGGGGGGCAGAGAAGGGCAGCTTCTGACACCCACCCCAGTCTTCCCAGAGCTTTGTCTTTTCCATGCCGTAGCAAATGCATTCCAGGGGACGAGGCAGAACAGGAGCCCACGGTCTTGGCCTCAATTGCCCCAGTTGCTGTCCACCCGAAGCGCGTTTGCATGAAGATGCATCTCTGTGGGTGCCGGGCCGGGCTGGACTGGACTTTCCAGGGGATTTTAAGGTTTTTCGCTTGGAGCGCCTTCCGTCACGGGCGTCCCCATGTGCAGTCTGCGCTGACAGCACCCAGGCACGGGGCTGGCTTCTCGGCTGAGCACTGTGCCAGTGGTGGAAGGCAGCCCTGCAATGCATCAGGAAAGGGGGGGGGGGGGCTGAATTGCTGGTGCTGTGAAGCGAAGAATGGAAGCCCTGCAGAGCAATCCAAACAAAAGAGGTTCCCGTGGAACTTTGTGCAGGAAGTTCCCGCACAATCCAAAACAGAAACCTAATTAATTTTCTTCTCTCTCCCTCCGTCTCTCTCTCTCTCTCACACACACACACACACATACCCCAATTGGTCCCTCATATGGAGTGCAGCACAAACACAGCCCTCAAGGAGCCTCGGGCTGGAAGCCCACCACAGTCCTCCACCCGCACTGAGCCCCCTTCTCATGACCATGCTCCCCAGCAGCTCTCGCGCTGCCTCTTCCGCATCACCGCCACCATTCGCTTGCTGGGCGGGCAGCGCGCCAGGCAGAGAGTGGGCAGTGCCTCCCCCGCTTTCCCTGTTCACTGCCGCTGTTGCCTGGGCTGGGGGGGAGCCATGGTGAGGAGAGGGCTCTTGCCCGTGGGCCCCCACTTGGTATGGGCCCCCGGCAGGCGTGTCCTGCGCAAGTCCTCCAGGTCAAGTCCTTGCCCACCAGCGAGCCGAGGCCAGCACTGCACTGTGGGGGTGGGCGAGGACAGCAGGTGTGCTTTTGTTTCCGTCCAAGAAACGGATGGACTGGGAAGCACCGGGGACCATGGTCCAAACCTGAGCAGACAGAACCGGAAGAATGAAACAGCCGAATTAAAACCCCCGAGTTCCCCAGCTCTTCTAGAATGCTTGGCAAACGTCCAGGAGAGGACACGGCCACGGCTGTGGGGGCACCCGCACTGAAACACTACATGCCCTTCCATGAATCCGCCTCTAAGGAATTGCTCCTTGGTGCTCTGGGCCGTTCTCTGGGCACTTTCCAGGGGAGAAAACTGGTATGGTCCTTTCTCGGAACTGCCAGCTCCTCCAAGCTCGACGTGGCACTGTGCTGAGCGAATGCATGAGCTTTGAAGTGAGAGGTGTCGATCACCTCAAGCCGGACAACGAAGACAGATGAGAGCAGGGAGGAGAAGGGGGCTGCGAACGCCGAATGCATTTGCGGGGGGGGGGCAGATTTGCAAAGGCTCTGGGGAGGCAGCTTGTGTGCCCCTAGCCTGCCTCAGGATCTCTCCGGGCTGCTCATGGTCATGGCTTTGGCGTCCCCTTCTAATCCTCCCCCCGCCACTCTCTCTCCAGCACCAGCGATGGCCCCGCAGAACATCCAGATCAATGCACTCTCTGCCAGCCAGCTGGAGGTCACCTGGGACCCCCCTCCGGTGGACAGCCAGAACGGGATCATACAGGGCTACAAGGCAAGTGTCCGCGTGTGCGGCCGGGGAGGGGGCATCGCTGTGGTTTCCCTGCTAGCGGCGTTCGAAGCGGCAGATGCCTTCGGCTGGCCAGCCTTGCTCAGGTCGGGCCTGAGGTTCGCTGGGATGGCTCTAAGCTCTGCTACTGCCAGAGGGAGAAGAGTTCCTCCTCGTCCGCTGGGGAGTTTTAGCAACTCCCAGTCCAAAGCCGCATCTGCACTGCCACAGCAGTGGGGAGGGGGACCCACCCCCGCCTTGTGTCCAGGACAAGTCGCTCTCTGTTCAGCTCCACAGCGTGCTGCCTGGGAAAGATATTTTGTGACTGGCCATGCCCAGCATGGCTGCCATTTTGCGAATGGGCAACTGCCCCATCGTGGCAGCCATTTTGTAAGAGTGCCCACAACGTGCTGTTGGGATTCCAGGAGTGCCCACTGCCCCCCCCCCCACAGGGCCCTCCCCTGTTGATTTATAGGAAAGGTAAGCAGCAGCAAGGGGACAGTGACTTTAGGGTGAGGTAATCACCCTAAAGCCGACCCTCTCGCTCCACTTAGGTTTATTACTGGGAGGAAGGCAGCCAGAATGATACCGAGAAAGTGAAAGTCCTCTTCCTGCCGGAGACGAGCATCCGGCTGAAGAACCTCACCAGTTACTCCAAGTACCTGGCCTGCATCTCGGCGTTCAATGCGGCCGGGGACGGGCCGAAGAGCCGACCCGGAGAGGGCAGGACGCACCAGGCAGGTAAGAGCCCAGCTCCCGTGCGCAAGACGACTCCCTCGGCCGGGCAGCTTTGTGCTCCCGGTGTTGTAAAGGGCAGAGTGCCCAGGGGACACGTCTTGGGAAGCTCAGCACCACGCGGCTCCCACAAAGCAGCCGGGGCATCTTGAGGCGAGTATTCCGCCCGGAACGATTCGTGGCGGAGACCTGCGACGCCGGCCGTTTTCCCAACTCTCCCTCGATAGACGCAGAAATGTGCCACCCGCAGCATGCCGCCCGAGCCGCATGCAAACACGTGTGCGGTCGCGGAGCAGTGTGGCAGGCCTCCGAGGTGCAGTGCCTTTCGGAAGCGCTGGACCGCAATTCCCGACATGCACAGGGAATGCTGCATGGGGGTGGTGGGCGGGGAGACCATGCCAGCCAGGTCCACTGGACTTGACCCCACTGGATGCGACGCTCTCCCACTGCCCTCCTTGGGCCGATCCTGCATTTTGCACGTGTGGAGGCCACACACACCGTGCAAGATCTGGAGCAGAGCCGCCGCCGCCACTCATGGTTCTGCATGCTAAAAGCCTTCGCAGGCCCAGGGCTCCTTGGCGCCTTCTTTCTAGAGAGTCCAAATACGGACGTGATCAGGGGGCTGGATTTCAACATCTAAAGCACTGCTGCCGTGCCCTGCTTTTTGGGGAGCGGCTCGTTGGGAAGGGTCTGCTGTGCGCGGCCAACGCTGCAAAAGGCAGTCAGAGATATGTGGGAGAGGATTTCTCCTGCAGGCTCCAGACATACCTGGGAAGCCGCCTCATGGGGAAAGGGGAGGTTGAGGATGTGCGTAGCACTGAGCCCCGGCACTGCTGTCCATGCCCGTTTCAGCCCCGAGCGCCCCCGGCTTCCTGGCGTTCTCTGAAGTTACTTGCTCCACGCTCAACGTGTCCTGGGGGGAGCCGGCTGCAGCCAACGGCATTCTGCAGGGCTACCGAGTGATTTACGCGCCTCTGGCCCCAGTCCAAGGTAAGAATGTCCAGGTAGGGCAGTGCTCTGAGAAGAGTGGAATTCACCATTCATTGTCTATCAGTTATTTTGGAAGAGACCCCCAGTTTTGGAGTGGACATCCATTCAGTGGGTGCAGCCCCAGAGAAAGCCAGGTTCTTAGACCCTCCGATTCAGAAAGCAAAGGAGGCTTTGTCGGCCCGCTTTCTTTGACCAGCTGGGCATGCTGGGAACCGTAGGCCTTTTTTCTGTCTAACCATGTCTCGGATCACACCTTCATTTATCAAAACAGCAGCGGACAATGCCCTGATAATGCCTGCAAATGCATATAAAGCCCTTCGAAAGGTAAATCTGGAAAAGCTTAAAAGTTTTTGCTCTTTGGTTGTTCAGTTCCTTTTCTGTTTCTGGTGGGTTGCCAGTGGTCCGGTCAGATCTTAGACGTTGACTTCAGCAAATGCGTGCTGGTTTCAGTGAAAGAGGGGATCAGTCATTTGTATCATGTGGGTTCTTTATTCATACAGACAGGGAGTAGGGAAGAAGAGAGGGAGGAAGCTGCCTGTAGGCTGTGAATTCTCATGCTTGCGCACTGAGCACATTGTACTCCTAAGCAAAAGAAGGAGAACAAAAGAACCTTTGCTGTTCAGCTCTGGCAAAAGCTTCAGCATGAAGCTCTGCCTCAGAAGCAGAGTATAATTTTAATCAAGAGACACGAAAAGGAAAAAGGTCTGAAATGTTTTGGGATAATTCTACTGTGTGATCTGTCCTACTTCGGACACATCGCGAGAAAGCATGGCGCCCCGGGAAAGGCAAGCTTGTGAGGGAACTTCTGTTCTTAGACATGAACTTGCCTGGGCAAAGCCAGATTTTTGACAGCCAATGGGTGATATTTGGAGAGAGCACAGCCAGAATGATCTGTGTACTCACTGGGGCCCTCCGGTCATTATTGGTATAACCTAGCAAGATGATCCTGAGGGCCCACCTGGGTAAGATGGGAAAGGTGTCATCTGTCTTGGTTGCCCAGCTCTTTCCGAGGGGATCATAGAGCTGAACACATTGGAGGGAGACTTATCCTTTTCGAGTGGTCCTCAGTTGTCTTTGACAGAGAACAGTCCTCTCTTTGAAGGTCCCGCTATTTGAAGAGCTGCCCAGTGTAAAGATAAAGAACTGCGAGCTGGGAGAGGGCTTGGATCTGCCACAACGACACCTGGACAGCAGGCAGCGCAGACCCCCCAGTCCTTTACCGCAGGCTTCCCCGTCTTGGTGGGATGCATCCCCACGTTATTCAGATCATGGTCTTTGTTTCTAAATTTGCACTCGCATCTATGCGGTTGCTTTTCTTTTATGGGTAGATTTATGCTTTAGTTCCTCTTCTTTGGTGCTCTGTGGCCATTCCTGCACCCCGAACCAACTGACGGAAAGCTACCATGATTCACATAAGTTTTGGAAGTTATCTCTGATGCAGTGCAAAGAGCTGTAATGGACACATGCAAGAGAAATGGAGAAAGCGCCTGCACATAGAAACACAGATGTGCTTGCATGCACTCAAGAAGTTACCGGGATTCTGGGCTGCTAAGAAAAATACCCCATCTGCCTGCAGCTTTTGCCCCTCATTTCCCAAGTCTCAAAGTGCCCTTCGAAAATCAGAATCTCTCATGAATTCCTCTGTTGCTTCTTTCACTTCAGTTGACTTGTACTTCAAATCCCTTTTTAAAGATTCTTGAATTTTTATCAGGCCTTCTCTCCCCACACAGTCTAGTAGTCAATGATGACAGACTAACCCTGGAGCTATTTTTCACAGCTCACTTAAAATAATAGCAGTAGTTTGAAATGTCCATTATTTGAGAGTTTTCTTTATCTCAAGATTTGTCTCGGACAAGTTAAATGAATGCCATCCAATGTAATTTCCCTGTGTTGGGTCTTTTCTGCATTGAACAATGATCTAAGTCTCTAAACTAAAAGAGCAATTGAAAAGAAAATTTGAACCAAACTGCTTTGGAAACTCATATTTTAGATTTAGCCAATAAAAGCTGAGATAAATATCTTTAATATACCTTAGTAATAAACTTAAAGAGATGGATGATAGTGTGGCAGATGCAGCGCACTCTGAAAGTTTCTTCTGACTAGCTACTGTTGGGTTCAAAATGAACTGTCCAGGAAAGATATTCAAGGCTTACCATTCTCCTAGACAAACATCACCTTAACGTCACACAGCAGCCATCGATGCAAATAGACTGTTAGAGAGTGTTTTAAAAGGGATAGAAAAGACAGGTTTTTAAACAAACCCCTGTTCCACAAATGCAACATCACCTTTGGAGCACCCACATCATGTGGTGAGACACATTAAATGCGTCTTGCAGAATGAAACAAGGGGAGTCGTTTCCAAATGCAGACCCTTGAGCCTAACAGATACGGGGTTAAGCAAGCTCAGGAAGGGAAAAGGCCCCGGTTTACACTGAACGGGAATGTGTGGCTGGCTTCCCTACCTGGCGCACGGCAGGACTGGGGAGAGCATCCGGTCAGCCCCAGGTTCAGCCCCAGGTGGCGCCGCCCTCCCAGGTGACCCTGAGGCCGAATGTTTGGCCTTGCTCTAATATGCACAGTAATATATTTTTTCTCATCATGGACAAGTCCTTGAAAAAATTCACTCACTGATGAATTTTAGGGGAATAATGTTACTGTTAACATTCATGAGGTAGGGGATCTTGCTAAGGAATGTAATGTATTAAATGGTATAAAAGAATTATAAATAAGTAAGGCGAATATTCACACTATTAATATTAATCACAGCAATATTAATGTTAAGCCAGTAATGTTGCTGGTGCTGTCCCTTCGGAGCGCTATTTGATGAGGATTTTGTTGTCTTTTCGGTGCCAAGGTCGGATTTTTCTGTGCTCCCTGGCTTTTAACGCATCATTATTTTAATCCTTTTAGTGTAGTTTGCTTTCCCTACCTGGTGATTGATTTAGCTTAGGTTGTATCTTATCCTGCCGTGTTGATAGGTGTGTGATTGGATTCTACACAGAACTGGATTTTACCGCGTTATTGCGGTTTTATCCTGCTGTAATTATTTTTTAAAACGTTTCGACAATGCCTAGAGAGTTCTATGAGGCATCAATAAATGCAGTATGTAGATAAACTCGGTGCGATCCTATGGCCTCCCAGCCTGATTGCCAGCAGGCTCTGGTAGGCCCGGGGCCCTGTTAACAGCATGATGGGCCCCAGGCAAAGCCGTGTACTGGGGCCCCTACGACAACTACAACTACTGTTAATTTTGGAAGTTTTCCCATTTTCCAGGGGTTAATATACACAGATTAGTGTGGGGCCCACGGGCAAGTGCCCATCAGGCCCATGCGCTAAGACGGCCCTGGGTAGGACAAAGGCTGCTGCATGTGGCTTCTCCGTCCACCTGAAGATCCCACCTAATTCATTCCTTCTGCTTCAGAGGGATGCAGGTGGGAAAGGAGCTGAGTGGCCACTGGATCCTGCCGATCCATGGCCAAGACTCCCTCTTCCTCCCTTCCTAAGAGCGGAGTTCCAGCCTGCTTCCCATTGCACCTATCGGCAGCTGGGCCTGGACAGGTCCCACAGCAGACCTGCTCCTCCGAGGTCAGAGTACTGCCTCAAGCCTCAGAGGAACCGATCTGCTGCATGCGACAGTCCGTTCAACAAACCACAGGCTATTCGAGGGTTGTTTAGCCCTCAGACAACCCCTGCTGCCCAGGTACAGAGGACAAAGCTTGGCTTCCCCTGCAGGGGGCCGAATATTCAAAGTGGCCACCAGCATCCACTGCTGGCCACTGTGGCTTAAATAATCTTGCAGGCTCAGTCCTTATTTTGGGCCGTAGGAAGATAGGTGCTTGAGCTGTGGACTCCCTGGTCTCTTGAAGTGATGCTCTCACCCCGGGAGAGCATCACTTCAAACTGTGCCTTTGAACTACTTTCAACATGTAATAAATGCCAAGATATTTTAGTGGCTCGCCTGTATTACTATATTTCACATAACCATCATGGTTGACAGCTCTGCCAAAAACAACCAGCCTCAATATCTAAATTTACTCACATTTTGATTGTTAGTATCTAAATTTAAACACATTTTCCAGCTGCAAAACATCTGGAGTACCTTACTCACGATCAGCAACAAAGACAACAGTCTAAAGCCCGGCTAGTCATGGCAACCGTCTCTTTGAAACCTAAACAAGTGTGTGAGGGGGTGGCTGTCATCCCTGGCATGGCAGCACACAGAAACACGGGTGCCGAGCCTTTCCGCCCCAGCTGCAATCTTAGCAAAACATCCCACACTCCCGTGGGTGTTAACTCGAGAATTTTCTCTGCTGCTCGTGGTCTCACTGAGCGGTGCGTGTGCTTTTTACTAAGATTGCGACTGCAGAGAAAATGCTCACATCCCCCCTCCCCGCCTTCTGCAGCACCAGTGACTTCTGTCCTCCACAGTCCTGCGGTTAATTTCCAAAAGCGGCAGCACGATTAGTAATCACATTGTTAGTGTCAGAAGAAAGATCGGCTCTAAAAGATGTGACACAGCGAGGAAAGGGGATGCGGCGGAAGAGGGGTGTAAGCCCTTGGATGCCAGTCCCAGAAGCTATTGGGTTTTTTGATAGCCAGCGCAAAATGGAAACGGGTGAGGGAGAGGGGCTAAAAGAGGCTAGTCTCTCAGGAGATTCCTTAAGGGTAGCTTTCTTTGAGAATATTTGTCTCTAAAGATCTCTTCGGCACCTGATTGGACTCCATTCATTTTTTTTCCGCGGTTGGCAGGTTTAAAAGTGAATTTTAGACCATGAGCCCAAAGTGAACTGGCAGATGTACATCTGTGTTGTTTTGCCGTAAAGAAACGAGGCAGTGGTCAAGAGAGACTTGATGTAGCTTTTTTCCCAGGAGTGATTTCATGGTGAGATTGGCCTGAGGCGCCATATGGGGACAGGTTGGGAAAAGTCCAGGGCACCGTCCTCTGTCCCCTGTCCCAGTATAATCAGTAACTTTCAGTAATTGGTAACTTCCCCATTGCACTGCAAGGTTTTTTCCCCCTTGTCAGTACCCACTTATCAAGCTTAAAGTCTAATTACACTTATCTGTGCTGAAAATTGGCCATTATTGCTACTTAAATTCCCACTAATTGTAGGAAATTCTTCCTTTGCAAACGACTAGATAATTTTACTAGTAATCTAGACTGGATAAGCTCCGCTGCTCCTTCCTGCTCTCCTTCCAAGTACTAACACGCTGTCTTCTCTTCCATCTGGCCGGCCTGCTCCAGGGGTGAGCAAAGTGGTGACCGTGGACATCAAGGGAAACTGGCAGCGGTGGCTGAAAGTCAGGGACCTCACTAAGGGGATGACCTACTTGTTCCGCGTGCAAGCCAGGACCCTCGCCTATGGCCCGGAGCTGCAAGCCAACGTCACGGCCGGGCCAGCGGAGGGTAAGCGAGTCACAAGGGATGCGCCAAAATGAAGCAGGAAGCGTGTTGTCCGTTGCAGCAGCAAGCAGAAACGACCATATTCAAAATGCCCCTTTTGAAAGGAGAATTAAGCCGCAAGGCATGATTTGGTGCAGTTCTGAGCAGGCAGTGACGATTGTGAGGTGTCTCTGCACAGCAGGCTCAGGCCGTATATGCATTAATTCTAAAAAGAAATGTCTTCTCAAAAAGCTTTCAAAAAACATAGGTAGCTCTGTTCATTCTCCTAGGGAAAAATCAGATTTCACAGCACAATAATGTCTTTCTTTGACATTTTGCTTGTTCCTCATTACGGGTATTTCTTGCTTAGAGCTTTTGGGTTTCAGCCCCACCACCACCCCCGAACCCCTGGCAAAAAGGGCTGAATTCCAGAAGCTGTATAATTTGGCATATTTCCCAGTATTATTAGTGTTTACCTTTTCTGTAATGTATTCCGCCTTTGCTAGTCTTGGGGAGGGAAGGGGTGGACCCCCAGAAGGCTGCCAGATAAACCTCCAGGGAGCTGCCAGGAAAATAAAATGTTTATTATGATCCATCAGGAGCTAGACGGCACTTTGCACAAATGCAGACAGAGCAATATGCCGCTCGTGCTGGGCAAGCCCAGGACAGAGTTTATCTGGGCTTTCAGCTTACCTGCAGCAGAAACCAAACTTAGCAACCTTGGAGGAACTACAGGGGAGAAGCCTGCTGCCCAGTGAGATCCATCAAAGAAACGGTCTCCGTCAGGAAACTCAGACAACGGAGGCGTAATTAGTTTTGTCCTGATGGTCTGATAGACGTTTCACCAAAGCGCGAGGAGCATTACAGCTCCTAAAGTCCCCACGCCACAAGGATGACAAGGTTGCAGTACAAACGAGCCGAGGTCCAGTCCTACCTAGGCAACGAGGTGGCAAATGCCCTTCCTTGAATCTAGCAGCAGTCACCCAAAGAGGCCCGTCAGTTCATGGAGGAGCAGAGTTGGAAGGGGCCAGGAAGGCCATCGGGGCCAACCTGCTGCTGCTGCAGGTCACCACGTCACTCCGTCCCACGCAGAGGGGTGCCCAGGTTCTTATCCAGGCCTGTAGGGTGGGGGAGCCCCCACCTCTCCAGGTTTCGCAGCCAGGACTGGGCTTCCTGGCTCTGCAGAGGCTTGCTGGGTTTTTGCTCCCTTGTCTCTGAAGTCATTAGGCGTGACGTGAGCAATCTTTTCTTAAGGAAAGGCCCACCTGACCTCTGCTGCCTTGCTTTGGCCCCTCCAGGATCTCCCGGCTCCCCTCAGCACGTCCTGGTTTCGAAAACCGCCTCCGGACTGACGCTATACTGGGCCGAGGGAGTTCCAGGAAGCCACCCCACCACTGGCTACATCATAGAAACCAGACCGTCAGGTAGGAGCACGGCCGGCGTGAATTGTGGGCTGCCTCGGGACTGCAGCAGTGGGATCCGCAGGGCCAAGGAGAAAGGGTGGGGGGGGGCAAAACCCTCCTTGCCCCCCACCCCAAAACACTGGCTTTCCTCCTTGGTTCTCTGTGGTCTCCTGAACCCGCTGCTCTCCCACCGAGGTTTATTCTGCCTGGCACCAGTTATATGCTTTCGGGCACCAGGTCAAGACCTTTTTATTTGCCCAGTATTTTAAAGTTTAAATAGTTTAATCATGTTTTTATTGCAGTTGTGGGTTGTCATTATTATGTTGGCTTATGGTGATGATGATTTTACTACGTTGTATTTATTGAATGATGATTATAGGCTGTCCAGAGACGTGTAGTTCGACGGGTTAGAAATACAACAACACCACAAATACAATCACAATCACATCATCGCCATCACCATCTGCCCTGCCTCCTCCCAAAGTTTGACACCTGCATTGCAGCATCCGCTCCAGGATCTTCTCTTGCTCAGCCCATTTCTGGCCTGCGTGAAAACATGCTTAAGCTAAATTTCGGGGCTGAGCATCAGAGCGAGCGACTTCTTTCTATATCAGGGGTTTTCTTCTTGGAATGCGTGCAGCTCCAGAGCCCCCTCACTCCCTGCCAAGCTGCTCATCCCCCCTCGACAGCATCTTTCTCCTTTCCCCACCCAAGAAACAAGAATGAGAGGATGAGTTGTGGGGAGTGTGTGAGTCTGCCCCACACACACACACACACACACACACACAACTGCGGTCTTCCAAAGCTGCGTATTTAGGAAGGCCTCGCTAAGCATTGTGTACCTCGCTGATCGGCAATCCTGGGAAAGAACTGGTTTGTTCCCCCCTCGCTCCCCCCCCCCCCAGCCCACATTAATTGCCATCTCGGAAGACTTCTGGAGCATTTTGCATGTTTCTCTCAAAGTCATTCAAACAAAAGATCTCCTACGGCTACAAATTCCCATTTTTGCTGAGGATGGAAGTTTTTCCATTCCATTGCTCATCTCTGTTACTCCATTATTTTCTGTAATTTTCACAATATGGCCCTGATAAAAGTTTCCACAACAAAGTTAATGAAATGTGCTTATTCTTCAGGGATTGCAGCTTCCAGAAAGAAGGAGTAGTCATTTTAAGTAACTTTTTCCATCCATTTAAGGTGCGATTCTATGCATTTCCAGAGCAGGAAACCTTCTACGCCATATAATCCTATTCAGTGTTACGTAAGGGGGGAAAAAATCCTAAAACTCCCAGTCTGGCTGGCTGAGCATCCTGCTTACCATGTTTTTTCCTATCTAAACATTCTCCTTTTGATAAATTAACAGTTTCCCTAAAACAAGGATAGGGCATCCATCATACAAAATGAATGCAATGCATCCACCTCCAGTGGATTGGGCCCACGTGAGGACTCTGCCGCCAGGGACAGGGACTGAGCTCCCGCAGGGTCTGCCTCAGAACCAGCCCCCACTGAGCTGGCCCTGCCTAGGCGGCCGCCTCCAAAACCCACTTGTTGAAGAGAGGCCGCGCAGCTGAAGCGGCACAGGGGTGCAGAGCCGACTTCCGGCATGGCACCTGCCAGCAGGTCGTGGGTTGGGCCGAGGGGGCTCCCACGGAGGCTTCAGCTGCACCAACGTGGCTTTGGGCAGCCTGGCCCCCCTCTGCCCCTCGCCACCTCTGCTTGCCGGGCCTTAACTACTGAGTCATTTAATTCCTGCGCAGATTATTTTAATCCTATTCAGTGCTGCTGTAATAAACAAACGGGGCCATTTGTGTGCCTCCCGTTCCTATTTTCTCTTTGGGTGGAATCTGCAGAGAGCGTGAAATACGATCCAGGCAAAGGGGAGGACAGTAATTGGAACGCAGGCTTATTTCACGCACGCTCCGGCTTCATTAAAAGACTCCGTATCTCGCTCCGTTTTCTTCCTCCTGAGCTTTGGAGAGGTTTCCCTCTGGACTCAGAGCTCAGCCGCAGACGTGCAGGAAGCTCCTTTCCTCAGCTCCTTTCCTTGAGGGGAGGCACCGTGCACCCCACTGGTTGGACAGGGGGGTGTTGATGACGGCGACCTTTGGGAAGGGGCTGCTGGTGACCCTCAGCCAGCCGTGTCCCTACAAGGCCGCTGCAGTGGCAGGGTAGACGAGGATCTCCGTGTCTTTGCAACCACAACCGCAACGCCTTAATAGGCCAATGAAAAGTGGTCGTGCTTTGCCAATATTCAAGCAGCTTACCGTCACCTTCGAGTTTTGCATCTCGGCTGTCATCTGTTATAGAGCTCATTACCCTCAACACAAAACGCCGCATTCTCTTTCCCTTCCTCTATCTCCTTCCCTCCGCTCTCCTCCTGCTGTCGTAGCTCTCGGCCAAGGAATTAAAATGCACTGTGAAACGTTCAAAGGGATCTTTCCACTTACCTGTCTGAACAGCTTCATGCAACACCAGTGCCTTCTTTTAAACCGTGTGTGCACCAGAGAGTCTGGCTGGACAACAACGCATTTGAACAGAAATAAACAACCACGGAGTGTCTGAGGGTTAGTGCCCACACCGGTTTTACTTCCCGCCACCAGTCAGCCGCAGCCCAGAGAAGAGAACTGCCGCCAGGTCCAGGCTGGGAAGGCCCAGCCCCTGAGGAGCACCAGTTGGCCTGCCGCTGCTTGGCGACAGTGAGGACACACTGGATCAGTAGGTTGGTGGTGGTGGTGCCATCAAGCTGCCTCCGACGCAAGGGGACCCTAGCGGTGCACAGCTGCCACATCATCATCATCATCATCATCATCATCATCATCATCATCATCATTATAACATTTCTATGCCGCCCCTTGCCGAAGCCTCGGGGCGGCTTACAACACAATACGATACATTGAAATACAATAGAACCTAATAAATTACCAATAAATACAGAAATACAAAAAATACACTGAGATACAAGAATATAAAATTAAAATTAACAGTATAAAATAAGTAAATAAAGAATATAGGAGGAGGAAAGAGAAGGAAGAGGAAGTTGCCCTGGCCAGATCATATATTTTAACCATTAAAATGATGTTTAAATAAAAAGGTCTTTACCTGGCGCCGAAAAACCAGTAACGACGGTGCCAGGCGGACCTCTTTGGGGAGTGAATTCCATACATGGCCTGACCTTGACTGTCCTGCTCAGCGCTTGTGAGATCAAGGCTGTAGCTTCCTTGGATTTTTTCTCCTCCTCCTTCATCTCCATTTATTCCTCCTCCAGGAGCTGGAGGGCATTGAAAGAGGGCAGACAGAAGGGGGCTCATACCGTATAGGCCAAACCAGCTCATTCTTTACTAGATATAAACAGCCAGTTGTGCTTTTAAAAGCTATTGTTTCACCAGAAACAGCCCAATTACGTCTCTAGATCATGAACTCCGCTACTGAAGTGAAGCGGCAATCAGGGAAACGTGTCTGTTTCCACAGTGCCTCATCTAGGATCAATGTCCAGGTGTGCCTCAAACACCCAGAGCAACCTCCACAGTCCAGCAGAGACCAAGCAGTATCAAGGGGGGGGGGGTGTCAGAATGACCCCAGCAGCAACAGCAGCAAGTTTGAGTCCTCCATAAATACGGACATGGGCATGCAGGCTGGATTGTGTTCTTCCACTGAAAAGATGACAGTTTGGGAGATTAGCACCCAGGCTTCCAAGAAGCAACATCTCAGCCCCCTCCCTGCCCCCTCAAGTTGCGTTTTCATTGCTCTTGTTCATTCCATCTTGAGCACAGACAGAAACCAGTGGAAGCTGACAAACTCAAAGCGAAGTCTGCAGCTGCCGGCCCATCCCTGCCACCCGGCTTTCTGCTTTTGCTCCGTGCTCTGGATGGCAGGCCACACACCAACAGTTTGTCAGCCTCTGCTCCGCATCCCTGTCCTTTTGCCAGTCTGTGCCATAACCTCAACCTTTTCTCCTTAAAAATAAATTAACATTTTAATTTGGTTCTCGTCGGGCACTGCCCGGGGGAAGCCTCTGCTCGCTCGGCTGTCCGTGTTGACTGGCATGCGATTAGGACAGTCTTTTATAACCCAGCTCGCTCGCCCCCCTCGTCCCCCCACAGCGCAGGATGCAGAGCGGCTGGCGCTACAGGCGGGAGCCACGCGTGGCAGGCTTCCATCCGGCCCCTGCTCGAACGTGGCGGGCGTTTGCGAGCGGCCTGTGTGCCATCAGCCCCAGAAGCTGCCGCCGGTTGACGGACAGCTTGATCCAGCCCACAGCACCTGGGTAATTGCCCATGAAATCGCGCTCTTGCGTTAGTGCGGCGTCTGTTCTGACACCTGCAGTGCGCAGGGCTGCTCGCCCCCACCGAAGGATGAAGTGCAGGCGCGAGCAGGAGGTCTTCTGAGCCAAGAGAAACGCCGCCACGTAGGAGCGGTCAGCATCCTCGGTGCCGATGCCTTGCATGCGCTCCAGGATCTGATAAAAGGTTCAGAGCCGGTAGACAAAAGGGCGCCTTCCTCCACATCCCGCTTACAGGTAACCAAGACGGATTAGGAAGCAGTGGGGCATTCGTAACATCGATGTTTTAAAAAAAACAAAACCCAAGGAAGCAATTTCCCTTTTAGGGTCAATATTTTACCTTTCTTTTCCAAATGCACATGCCCAATCAAGGCAATAGGAATGGAAAGAAAGGGACAGATGTTTCCAAAGCAAAAAGCAATTGAGAGCAATCCTCTTGTAACCCCGTAGCCAGCTGGGCTGCATCGCACAGTACATTAAGCAAGAATTGACGGGGAGTGACTTGGCCTGTTTTGGGGGTGTGCGATTTAGCAAGGCACGGTTTCTTTCTCTCCGCACTCGAAACGATCAATTCACGTCTCAGTTCTCTGCCTGTGAGGCTCCCACCCAGGCGCCGGCAAAAGGGGGCCGCTCACCAAGGATCCCGGGTCAATGCCAAAGGCAGGCTCCACTCGCTCTGACTCGGGAAATTCCCCTCTCCAGATGCATTTTCTGGCCTTTTTGAGCAACCAATCTGGAGGAGGCAAAGTCAGTGTTATGGAAAGTAATACCGTATTATGATTAGAAAGTTCCCATTAGCACCATGAAAAATGCCGCCCAGAAATCAAGAACCATTTTACTTCTATCAAACCTGGGACTCTTTTTATTATTGGCTAGAGAAACGGGGCTTCGCATAGATTTAAATATGTTTATAAGTTAACATAAAAAGAAAAAATGTGGGGGCTGACCCAGCAGGTCCGATGTTTCTGAAGACTGATGTTGTTTTTAGTTTGTATTAGGCTTATTTAGAATAAAACTTATTCAAAAAAAAAAAAAGAAAAAGAACCATTTTGACACCCAGCTCTGATGTGCGGGTTACCCATGCAATGGGAGAAGAGATGGCCAAATGCATTTTTTTCCCTAGGGGAAGCAGCTAAATAATTCACGCGTGGGTGTGCCTGAATACACATGCACGTGACTGCGCGCACACACCTACAAAGCTCTCCGACTGTAACCCAAACCGCACCACTGAGACATCCTGCTGATACAGCCCGTATTGGGGTTGAATGTGTCTGGCCACTGAGCCATGGGTTGCTGTGTCGTGTGAGTCTGAGCCTAGCCGTGCTAACAAACCGGGGTTTGTTAACAACGGACAATCCATGGTTTGTTGTGGGGTTGTGAACTGTGGGTTGTTACAATTCACCAACCACAATTGGTCAGTGCAGTTGGGCTCACACAACACAAGAACACATGGTTCAATGGCAAGCCAGCTCAACTTTGAGTTTGGAGTGTTGTGTTGTGTGAACCCAGTCGGTGGCTAGATCTCTGTCCTCCCAGGAATGGGAGCAAGGAAACTAGATTAGGCCAAGCTCTGCCTGTAACCTGCTGGGTTCGACTCTGGCTCTACCTCTGAACAGACATTCTTCCCTTATAGTCCCCTTGTAGTCAGGTGCAAGGCATCCTGGCTCACAGCCATCCTCTTCTTTATCATTGCTTCCTGTGAGATCTAAGCCCCGCCCACTGAAAACGAGTCTCAGGGCTGCCCAGAAACACTGCTGGATACTGGAACAATCCAGGGCTCTGCCCACGGGACCATCCCCCCACCACACACACACACACACACACACACACACACACACACACACATCTGTGTGTGGCAACTTATATACATTCTAAACATTGTGCGTGCACACGCGCCGAAGGTCCTCTCTGCAAAGGACACCCCATTTGCAAAAAGAATTGTGCGGACAACGGACAGGAGGGCGTTTGCTTTCTGAAGAAAGCTGAAGCAGGGGGATTTCAGTGGGGGGGGGGCAGGAGATGAAGCCCATGTGGGCCAAACACCGGCCAGGACGGGGGGCTCCTGGAGACCCAGTGAAGGACTTGAGGCTTATCACCCTAGTGGGCTACCTCTGCACGCCGCCTCTGCAGGGAGCAGGTGATGGGGGAGAAGTGCTGGAGGGCAGACCAACATGGCCTGGCTCGATTTAACGAAGCACCACAGGTGTGCATAACCCCCAAAGAACTTATCGGGAATTGGAAAGGACCCATCGCCTGGACCACAAAGATGGCAGTCCAAAGGGCTCCCCGAAGTGGCTTTTGAGAGCAGTCTAAAGAGAAGAGGCGCTTTAGGTCAAGAGTCAGCCCGGCTGTGAGGAGGTTTCCCCACTCAATGAGAGTGGAAAGGCCTAGTTGGGCAGTGGCTGTCCTTCCCATGTGCTTTACTTATGGGGCCCACTAGTGGAGCTTGGGGGCTGCATCTCAGCAAAGGACTCCTACTCACAAGGCATCATGCAGCTATTCTGCCTCTCCTTGCTTTGAGGGATTTTTGTGGAGAGACTCAGCGAGGGAGACCAAGCATAAAGGACCCACCCTTTGTCTTTGGAGAGGACCACAATGCCAAAATAGGCAGCAAAAGATACAGGCAGGCACGAAATTGAAATTCTCCTTGGCGTTCGCTAACTGAGAGAACCCCGTCTATTACAGGGATGTTGTACAGAATAAAATAAAGCGTTTATTTGCTTTTATGTACTCGGAGCTATCTTCTCTGTCGCAGGAGAGGGATCTCTCTTTTTCAAGCAGATGAAACTCTAGGCGTTCCCTCTTCTATTGCAAAATTAGTATGTCGAAAGACTTTTATATAATCCTTGATATCCTTTAACGAATGCATTCTCATGTGCAAATGGTGATGTTCTGTTGCTCGCCAAAGAGCAACCTGCCCTGTTTTTCCAATAGTGAAATTACAGGCTTTGATTCATTATCCTGCAACCTGAAAAAGGCGGCTTCAGCGGCATGTTTTCAGCCAACCAGATATATTCGATGTACTCAGGGGCTGCCAACCCGATCCTCTGAGGTGCTTTTCAGTCAGTGTACCTGGCACAGGACAGGCGGAAGAGCTGCTCCCCTGAAATCTGGTGTCAGCAAAAGCTCCAGGAGAGGCGTGAGATCCTCATCTCAAGGGCCTCTTCACCAGATGGTCTTCTGGAGCAAGCAAGGGGCCCAGAGGCGACAAGGTGCCGGATGGCACATGTCACGCATTTCATTTCGAGCCACCAGGGCTGCTGTAGCAATAGGAAGCTTGGCCCTCGCTTCAGTGCTGCAGGATTGTGTCCACATGCCAACAGAAAAAGGCTGAGCTCCAGGAATCTGAAGATCTGAGAATAAAGGAAGTCATCTCGTAGTCCAACCTCTGGCTCATCCGATCAGCAGCTCTCTGGCATTCTTTTCCCGGTCCTTTTACCTGGAGATGCCAGAAACTCGGCTTGAGCCATCTGCGTGCGAAGCACATTCTCCACCCTCTGCTATATTCCTTTTCTAAATAAGAAGGCCAAGCGCATTCACGGGGCGGGGTGGGGGGGCCTTGTGCACGAGCAATCGGCAGGGTCCTCAGGCGGCACAAGGTCATCTGCATTCCTTCTGGTGGCGAAGCTCCACTCTGCAGGATGGTTGGCGCGAAAGGGTCAGGAATGCTCCCCACAACCCCCCGCTTGCTTCCTTTGCAGATGAAGGCCTGTGGGACCTGTTTGTGAAGGACATTCCCCGCAGTGCCACGTCCTACACGGTCGGCCTGGACAGGCTGAAGCAGGGCGTGAGCTACGTGTTCCGGGTGGTGGCAGTGAATGACCTCGGCTATGGAGAACCCAGCGCGCCGTCCGTCGCAGTGTCAGGTGGGTGGCTTGCGCTCAGCGCTTTCCCCAAGTCTCTGGCAGGGCACTTACTGGTGGAGGACGACCCTGTAGGGACCGAGGCACGAAACAGCATTGCTTCTTCCGCCAGAAGCAGGGAGCCTGTTCCGCCAACTGAGAGAGGGGATGGGACACCTTCAGGGCCCTGCATGGCTCTCTTTCGCGCGTCTCCACCACGCAAGGGTCAATGCATGGGCACCGCTTTGCCCAAGGACAGAGACCCTTCCCACGACAAATCTGCCCACGCAACCTCGCTGGAAGTGAACGGCCCTCACTCACACGAGCCGTGCCATTGGCCGGTGGTTTCCTTGGCCCCATTCCTGGCCCTGTTTACCATCCTTACATCAAGGCCTAGCGGCAACTCCTTCCTCTCCTGCCTGCTTTCGTACACCATCTCCTTGGGCTCCCTCCCCCCACCTCAAGAGGCACAGCCACCGTATCCCTCAGTCGGCCTCCTGTGGACCCCTCCACCGCCTTTCCTCCTGGCCCTCCCTCCACTGCTCATGAGCCGGAGCAGCCCCGGGATAAAGCAGCTGCTTGCTTGCCAGAGGCCCCAGGATGGCCGCGGGACCTTCCAGGGAGGCCTGGAGAAGGCCCTCGTCCGAAGCCCTGGCCAGAGCTGCTGCCTGTCCCTGCTGGCCTGGATGAGTCAGTGCTGACACAAACCAGCTTCCGACAGCCCCCTGCACAGAAGCAGCTGTGCTGGCTCACACACGCACTTCGCCCCGCGTGCACTCGTGGCTTTGAACCATCCCGCGTGTGAGGGAGGGGTACTGATGGCAGCCTGCCCAGAGGCCGTCACGACGGAGCGCGTCTTTCCTGCGCACAGGTTCCCTCATTTGGTCTCCCGCATCTGCCGAATCAAGCTGAAGAGGGACTCCCTGAGACAGTACTAGGCATGTTCCCTGAGCTCACGTCTTTCGTGGGTCTCAATTTTCCAAGAATTTTCTTTTTCACAGTCTATCCAAGCAGTTGGAATGCTCCGCCCCAAGGCCCAAGAGAATGTCTGGCAAAATGCCCAGGCCCATTTCCCCTCCCACTTACATGTGTCTCCAAGTAGGGAAGCATTTCTCTGGTCTTGCCCCCTCTTCTCTCTTCCAGACTGTCTTGGAATAAGCCACTTCTTGGGGCTGAATTGGACAGACAGACAGGTGCAAATGGACCTTCCAAAGGGAAGCTGGCTTTGGGAGAGACCGGTCCAAAGTAGAGGAAGGTGGAGGAGACCCCAGTGCAAATTTTTGCCCCGCCATGAAGCTCAGCGTGACCTTGGGCCAGGCATGCCCTCTTGACCTGGCCTACCTGCCAGGATTCTTGTGACGATGTTTATCTATCGCTATTACTTAAATTTCTATCCTGCCCAATAGCCCGAAGGATAAAATGTGGGGAAGCCAAGCCACAGTGCCTGGGAGGAAAGGTGATAAGCAACTCCACACAATAGGTAGAGCAAGGAGGCCTTTGCCCCTCTGCCCCATTCCTGGTCCATCCCACAGGGTCCACACCACCTGTGCTGAAGGGAAAAAATGCTGGCCAGGCCACAGTGGCTCACCCCAAAGGTAATGTCCAGGGGGAGAAATGGAGCTGCATCTTGGTGGGCTGCTCGGGAAGCCTTTATGGACCTGATATGCCCTGCAGGGTTGCTCATGATGAGGCAGACCCCGGAAAAGGGGGTAGGGACAGTCCAAATGAATTGGAGATGGGAGGGACTTCAGCTGGCCGGCACGGGGCAAGGGAGGCCCTCCAAGGTTGGGGTTTCCACTCCAGTGATAAAGGAAAATTCGCTTGCATGGGTGCGTTCCACCAAGGGAAGCAGGACTCCTCAGAGGCAGCCACTGGTCTCCTCTTGTGCATGCCAAAGTCCCGTGAGACGCAATGCCTACATCTTGCTTTGTACTCGCTAAGAACCTTGCTCTGACTTGCTTCAGGGAGGCAGTTCTTGGATCGGTTTTGCTGCTTCAGCAAAAGCGGAAGATGGAAAAATCATTTCAAAGGGAAAAAAACAATAACAACCCAAGCCTTCGTGGTTCAAAAGTTTGATACCTAAGGGGAGATTCCAGCTCTTCTCTTTACCTCTCCCTCTTTTAATTCTCTCCCTCTCTTTGCTCCCGGTGTGAGACACTCAGCTGCAATTTAGCAGAGGTATAATCAAGACGTAGAAATGAAACGCCATCTTTGCCGTCACCTTCATGTGCTGCTCCGTCCCTGCAGGACGGAGGCCTCCCACTCCAGAGGGACGCTCTGATTCTTGCATCCCCCCTCCGGCAGGAGGGGGCGGGTGCCAGGACAGCTGCTTCAGCGGCCCCCACCTGTCCTTGTACCCTGAGAGATGCTTTGCAGCCATTGCTGCAAATGCCACCTTCTTTTGAGCTGCCTCCCAGCTATTCGTGCAACTCCTTGTCAATAAATTGCTCAGTTATATGTTCTCCACTTAAGCAGAACTCTTCAGTCCACGTTCTGGTGACGCTCCAGTGCTTTCTTCAGACCAGCCACAAAAAGGCAGAAGGGTTCAGTTAGGAGTTATGGCAGTGAGAGGTGCGACGCACCGCAAGGCTCACCTTGCTCAGGAGGAGGATCTGGGGCTCAAGGGGCCCGGCAACCCATCTAAACCAGTGCCCGGTGTTGCCCATCACTTCCAGTGCCATGGCTGAGCTCAGCCACTGCTGACGAGATGACGCACTGGTTCTTGTCAGATTCTCGGCAGATGGTAAATGGTTATTTGGGGGGCTCCGGGCTTCGTGTCCTGCAGGAGAAAGCGGAAGCGTGGCTTGCCGGCGCTTCCTGTTCTCGGGAAGCATCCAAAGCAGAGCGCAAGCATCGCTAGCCCACCTCCTTGAGCAAAGCGCATTTGCATTAGAACCGGAGCACTCAGCCGAAAACCAAAATGTGCGTCTTCTAATAGGAAGGTACCAGGAACAGGCTGTCCAAATCGCTTTCCCTTCTCATTCGTCGTCCTGTCCCGAAGACGTCAAGCCTCCCTGCCATATGGAGTCCTTCACCAAGGCAGTCTGCAAAAGCTGAGCTTCCCATCACCGTCAGGAGGAAAACATTGTCCCACCAGTGCACACATCAGCCTGGTTCAGAGGTCTTGGGAAACCATGGCTCCCTACCGCATGAATTAACCCTCACCTCCCCGTGCTCCTCTGTGCACACCAGAAGAGATCGGAGGCCGTCGTGTTCTGCTTTACGCCAAACACGGTTCTTTCTGCGGTCTCTGTGCCCCACTTCAGTGCCAGCTTTGGGCCCGAGGGCTGGTGTTGCAAACAGTACTGAGGCTGGCCCTGAAATCCTCTTGGTTCCAAGTCCACACTAGGCCGTGTCCCCTGCACCAAGGAACCTGCTAACATGCATGCTGCAATGGCGGGGAGGACTCTTGCCCCAAATTCCTCAGCCACAGACGCTCCCCAAAGCGAGGTTCTGCACAGGTGCAGAGGCCATATGTGTGAATGCACCGATGGCCACTCACAGAATGACAGTTGCTGTGAAGCAGCCCGTCTTTCCTGATGATGCCCAGCTTTGTTTAAGCCATGGTTAGGGAGCATGCCACAACCAAACCGCGGTTTCAGATCCTGGCTTGTTCTCAAGGCCGGGGTTTCCATTTGCTTCATGCCGTGATCTTAGAACAACAGTGCTGCAATGAATATCATGTTGGGAGGATTGACTCGGCCAAGAGGGACCGAGGGATAGTGAAGGTGTGGGTCCACGCAGGCCTTGAAGGAGATGCGGCAGACTTTACCTCTTCGGGGGGGAGATGACGAAGGGACTGAGAGAGAAGACGCTAGTCCAGACTAGGATGACGTCTGCTACCAGGGAGGGTGTGGCGGCCAACAACGCTGTGTAGGTTCATTGTACACAGCCCCATGTCCCCATCCTGAAACGGAGATCTCATTGGTCCTGTATGGAGACACACTTGTCCTTCTGTGTGAATCTATTTCTGTAGGACACGGTTTAGTTTTAACCATTTGGGCCAGCTCATTTTCTTTGGAAGATGTTACAGGTGAATTGCTATTTTTATTATGTAACATTATTCATAACTGCACCTATTTAACTGTGTAATTGTTGATGGTCACTTGATAGGCTTTGAGCTGCTTTTCAGGCACAATCTAGTGGGAAAGCAGCATATAAGTTAATGAACGGTGGTTAGCCGAGAGCCTTGGCCATTGGGTGGTATAAAAATGAAACAAACAGTCTAGGCCTGGAAGCTTTGCTGGCATAGCCGGCATATCCAGACATCTGTTGGCAGTCTATTATCCCAGGCGGCTGCTTGGGAGCCCATGTGGCAGCGTAACTGTTCTGCTCATCTCCCACTCCCGGCTTCCTGCAGGCCTCCGGCTGAGCGCTGGGCTAGTTAAGCCCCAGGCTGATCCAGGAGGGCTCGCCTTCCCTTTGAATCTCTCGCCTAGACTCAGTATTATCTTTCTTAGCTCCTCTTTCCCTTGACCTCCAAGAAACTCCCCCTTGCATGCAAAGGACGCCTGGGTGGTTGTAGGGACGCAGCGGGCAAGGGTTTCTGTTCCCGGCCCTCTGGATGCCTAACGCCGTGTCTGGTCCGTTCTTCCCTCTGCAGCTCACACTGAGTCCCCTTTCTATGAAGAGTGGTGGTTCCTGCTTGTGATGGCACTGTGCTCCCTTCTGGTCATACTGCTGGTGGTGTTTGCCCTGATCTTGCACAGCCAGACCAAGAAATACCGGAGCTGCAGCTCAGGTGAGATGCCTTCCATCCTACACCGAGCACTGCCCCGCTGCCCGTGTGGGACGCCCGAAAAGCCCCAGAAAGCCAAAGATTGCAGCCTAAATCCATCTCCCCACTTGCCCTCGCCCCTTTTCTTCGTTGGGGTGTGGGCAGTCCAATGCGGGCAATGGAAAGACAGGGGAAGGAACGCCGTCACTCCACCCTCGGCCTGCTCCGCCAGGCTTCTTTTTGCAGGGAACTGGGAAAGCAAAAAGGCGACTGTCCCGCTCGCAGGGTGAGAGGGTGCCCTGCATTCTGCAGATCTGTTTTGCTGCATGTATAGCAGAGCGGGCTAAGGTGGGTGCCTCTGGAAGGGTTCCAACAGGAGATGGCGCGCGTGCCAAGGGGGGAACGAAAACAAGGGAAAGGCATCGGTGTGGCTGCCCTGAACCCCCTCGGGTGTGAAAGGCGGCAGCTCTGCCCTTCCTGGGGCATGAGGTCACTAGATAGCATCCTACAGCTGGAAAATGTTTGCATCCACCTCAGCGCCTGCTCACTCTTCTCGGTCCAGTCCTTTCATCCTAAGCACTACCCAATGAACCCGTGGGCCATTACATGAGGAGGAGTTTTGTGTGGTGTGCCCAAACCCAGGTGCCCAAGTTTCCGGGCTGCCCCAGATAATGCCAGCCTGCTGCCAGGCGGTGCATCTGCTCCCTCGGTGAATTCTCAGCCCTCAGACCTTTTTCTAATGCCAGCCAAAGCCACCACCTGCTCCTTGGAGCCTGGACTCCCAGGTCTGCTGCGGGGGTGCTTAAATATGCATCACTCGGCGCCTGAACTCTGCTTCGAGAGCTTTTCAAATCAATTTTGTGCCCTCTCCTCCCGAGACACGGAGTCCTTTCAAGTGCGGCCAGGGTGTCTGCCGCTTTGGTAACCTGCAAGCATCTGTGACAAAGCCATTAACTCCCCGATGCTGCAAGCCGAGCTTTTCCCCGGACCTGCAGCGCGTGGGTGCCGCAGACGGCGGGGCTCCTCTCCCTCTGTGACGCCGCACTGTCGGCACAAGGCAGGGCAGAACGAAAGGCCCCCCCACCAGGGGCCGCCTCCCCCTCCTCCCTTTTCAGAAGACTCAGCAATTCCGCATCCAAGGAAAGGATTTATATTTTCGCCCCAGTATAAATTCACTTCTAACAAGTGTTAGTAAATCAGGTTTCATTCCCCTGCGATTTGAAATGTATGAATGCCCTGGCATTTTACTGAGCTAATGCTGTTAAGATTCCTATGCACGGCGCATAGACAGCTCTCTCCCCTCCCTCCTCACGCTCCTTGTCTGGAGGACAGGCATGAAAAGGCAGGTCTGACCCGCACCTTCTGCAAAGCCTCAATGCAGCGCTGCAGCCGAAGCTGGAGATAAACTGCCTGCTCGAAGCGGGGGAGATTTATAGCCAGCGACGGGTGGCAGGAAGCTCGTTAAAGGACAGCATTGAGACACACCACTCCTCTGGGGCCGTCCGGAAGGGACAGCAAGCAGAAGTCCCAGGCGAGGCTGTGGCCCGCAGGGAGCACCCCCGCGGTGTTAGGATGAGTGGCAGACCCGGGCTGGGGAGACCCAGAATCACACCCCCGCCCGGCCATGAGGGTCTCTGGGCAACCTGGACCAGTGCCCCACTCTCAGCCGAGCCCTCGGGGCAGGGGTTGCAAGGCCGAAAGCGGGGGCACGTCCCTTGAGTTCCTTGTGGGGCAGATGCAGTATCAGTCGATACGGAGTCCATTAAATCCCTCACGCCAGATAATTAATGGCCGGCCTGCGCCAGGTGCAGCCCACTAAACAAAGGCAGCTCTGCAGCCGTGGATGGTGTTCAGTCCAAGCAGGGGCCAAATGAGTCTCCCGGTTTTTGCCGCTCGTCTCGGGTCACACAGACAGATCAGGTCACTGAATCCCAGGCAGGGCAGAGAATTGGCTAGAGGGCAGCGGTGTCTTTGGTGGTTGGACGTTGTTTGGATGTCTACCCTAGTGGATATTGCTCTTGGCGTACAACCAAGTAAGGCTTCCATTCTGGATTGCACATTATTTTATTTATTAAAACATTTCTATGCCGCCCCTTGCCGAGGCCTCGGGGCGGCTTACAACATCAAATAAAATACAAAATACATTAAAACAATAACAATTAAAATATATACAGTAAAATAAAATAAGCCGCCCTGGCCGAATAAAATTCAGTAATATTAACATTTAAAATGCTGCTTAAATAAAAAGGTCTTCGCCTGGCGCCGAAAAACAAATAACGACGGCGCCAGGCGGACCTCTCTGGGGAGCGCATTCCATAACTTAGGCGCCACCGCTGAGAAAGCCCTCCTCTGAGGAGCCACCCTCCTAATTTCCTTCACTGAGGGCTCCCGGAGGAGGGCCTCTCCCGCTGATCTCAAGGGGCGGCTGGGCATATATGGACGTAAGCGCTCCTTCAGGTAACCAGGACCCAAGCCGTTTAGGGCTTTATAGGTCATCACCTATAAAGCACGTTATAAGCACGCGTGTAGTTTGGATGACCCGATGCTGCGTGCTCAGAGAATGGCAGCATGTTTGGCTGCTCAGAAGACCCAGAATGTTTTCCCAGCCTTTGCTCTTGCTCCTTGCTGAGCTTCTGCATCCTCTTTTATGCTGGAGTTTTGAAGAGAGCCATCCCATCTTTGCACCTTGCAGAAGGATCAAAATCTTGCCACAGAAGTCCTCTTAGCTCTTTCCCTTCCTATGAGGATCCTGGCGCAGCTCATTTAGAATCAGAGCCAGAAACACATCTTAACGCACAACTCTAGCTTTTCTAGCCCCGTCCAGTCCCCGTTGTGCTACTGTTCTAATTGTTGGTTTCGGGGGGGGGGGGCAGGTTGTGTGCAAAAAATAGAATTCTGTGCCTCCAGTCTAAAGTGGCAGGGTTGGTTCCACCATTCCAGGTTGCCTCTGCATCTTTCCCAACCCATTCTGCTGCCGGCAGGACAGGCCTTACTCCGGGTGAATTCAGTAGAATTTACTTCTCAGTCAACACAGACTTGATCAGGCTGCAGAACTGTAATCCTAAGCACACTTCCTTGGGAATAAATCCATTGAAATCAATGGTACTTTAGTTTCAAGGTAACTTGAATAAGATTGGGTTTATGTGACTTGAAAGCATCCTTTGTGTTCTCAAGGCACACTGGTGAGATGAGCAGCTAAGCCTAAAACATCAGAGCCTTTAATCCTGTTTACTTTAAATTTTGCTCTGGACCGTCTATGCCTGTTGAAGAAACCATCTGAAAGCTCTCCACACCCCCTCCCACAACAACAACAAAATCTTGTAAAAAAAGAAAATGTAAACGACCGAAGGTTGTTCTAATAGAAGATAGCATCTTAGATTTTTTTTGTAAAACTGTGAATCAGAAATTGCTTCTTTGTGCTACTGTAACAAGGGAGCAGTGCCAAATCCCTGAGACAACCTGCATTATCCTCTAATAAATGCCTTGTTAAAAGGAAAGGCGATTATCTGAAAATGGTGGTTCTCTCTCTTCATGCAGAACCAGGGCAGGGCCTTTGCCTGCGCTCATTCTGTCGCCGTTTGTCCTCAGGAAAAAGCATGGCCAACGTGGAGGAATCTGTCACTTTGGATAACGGGGGCTTCACGGCCCTGGAGCTCAACAGCCGACACCTCAATTTCAAAAACACTTTCTCCAAGAAGAATGGGACGAGGTAAGGCAGCCCCAGCCCACGTGCTTCCTGGACAAGGGGCCTCGGCCTTCAGTATCCCGCAAAATGCAGGAAGTCCGGGGAGGGGCTGGGGACAGGTGTCCTGAGCATCAAGTGATGTATTTGACATGCTTATGTGCTCCACTTTCAGAACCATCCTAGCCTGTGGGATCCATAATGGTCACTTTTAGAGTTCGCGATACAAATTCTGTACATGTGTTGTGGGCCAAAACAGGCAGAACTCCCTGTTCCCTCTCCCCTCTGTATGGTGAGGAAGCCTCTTCTTCCTGGTGCCCAGAGGTTCAGGGGAGCCTTCACATGGCGAGCTTTCTATGGGTGAGAGGACCAGGGAGACGCAAGGTGTCTTCACCCTTGCGACTTGTGGGCCAAGCAAGCGTGAAAAGTTTGGCATCTAGTGGGCAGACGGGAAAAGGCCTGTGCTCCAGGTGCCGCCTCTCCAGCATCCACAAACGCTCAGCAACCCAGCCACATCCAGAATTGCTCTCTGCAGACACACGTGCTCCATGCCCGGCCTGTACACATCCGTCGCGTGTCCCCCTCGCCGGGTGCGCCTCTCGTTCCGGACACTTGGAGTGAGATACGCCGATGTGCCTCACTGGGGATCAAGCTGGGCCAAGCCTCCAGTGGGAGCAACGCCGGCCATCGCAACCGCATGTCGCTGGGCTCTGAAATCGCACCGAGGAATCTAGACCCTAGTTGGCTCCACAAGTTGGATCCACCCAAGTCCTCGGACAATTTGATCACCTCATTCTCTCTCTCTCACACACACACCCTATATAGCCATTGTTTGAAAATGAAATTGTGCTCTTTTTGCCTGCCTCTTTCCATCTCCCTGCAAATCATTTTTTCAAGTCTGTACAGCTGGAATGTGCAAATAACGTATGATTTCCTTAAAAACGCACATCGGCCACCCGAAGTGCCCCAGAGGTTGCTTTTATTACGCAGGCACGTATGCAAGACTGCAGTGCATGTTTTCCGTCTGATAGAGGACAACGCTTTCCCTTTCCTTTCCTGCACCCAGATCGCCCCCTCGCCCCAGCCCTGGGGGGCTGCACTACTCCGATGAAGACACCTGCAGCAAGTACAACGGAGCTGTGCTGACGGAGAGCGTTGCGCTCAGCGAGAAACCCCTGGACGCTTCGGAATCGGAAGTGAGTCTGCAGCCCTGAGGTTGGGTGGGGAGCCAAACCGGGTGGGGGGGGCGCAGGTGTTGCATCTTGAGGGGAGGAGAAGGGGGCTGGGGAGAACCCAGAGAAGAGGAGGTGGGCACAGAGAGACAGGGGGCCAGCCTCAGCTTGGTGGGGTGCTCTCCCCTGTGAGCAAGCAGCAGTTCCAACCGCTCAGGAAACCCTCTCGGTCGTCGAGCAGACAGAACCTCAAATAAGAAAGGGAAGAGAATTCCACCGAGCACGGTGCTTGGAGTTGTCCATGGGTGATCTCTTGCAGAGTCCAGACAACGTTTCTGCTGCTGCACTGGGATCCGACCAGTCACTACGTTGGGGCTTTTGTCCAACTCCGGGAATTTGTCACACTTTCTCCTTTAAAATATGGCATGGGCTTCTAGCTCACAGCAAGCTTTCAGGCACACGTGGGAGCGACTCCTACAGATTCTTCTCAAGGGAAGTTCTGTGAGGCTGGCCCGTCCCTCCACCACATCACCCTTTTCCTGCTTCTCTGCGGGATCTCTAGCATGGAACACCTTGATCCCTTCTCGCCCACTGCTTGCGATTTACGTACTTAGGAGGTTTTTATATTGGCTTTCATAAAAACAAAAAAACAAATCAGAGGGCAATTTATGTGGAAAAAAAATACAAACATGTAATACAACCCAAACATGCACAGAACAAAACAGTGGGCTAAAACAGAGTGAAATCTAAAATCCTGAAATGGCCTGAGACCATGAGACTTAATGCGTAACAAAACAGGCAGGAGGCAAGACTCTCTGTGGAAAAAATTATATAAGCAGGGTACAGCTTTTCCTGGGTAGATTTCTCCACAGTCCTACTTTTTCTTCCACGTTGCAATGGAAACTTATGTTCTAACTCTGCGTGGAAACAGACTCCTGACACTTGAGACATCAACAAGTGTCCAACGGATTCAGCCCGGCACTGGGATCCGCGTGACTGCAAGCGACGAGGCATCTCACCCCTGAAGGGTCACCGTCACATTTCCCCAGGGCCCTTCGGCGCTGGGGGCCTTGGTGAACTACCTGAACAGCCCACTTCTGGATGGACCCTAAACAAGCAGAGGCCACTCCAAGCCCCTCCCAGCCCATCCCAGCCCATCCCGGCTGCGCCCGAGTCTGAAAAGCTCACTGCCACCTCCTTTCCGCTCCTCTGATCCATTTTCCGCGCAGCACGATACTATCTCGAGCGCTTCAGGCTGTCAAGCTGCGGTGACCCCTCCCCTCCAGACACAACGCGTGTGTTTCTCTCGGCATCTGAAATGCCACGGTGTGAAACGCAGATACAATCAACCAAAGCGAATGTCAGACACGTTGATTAGGGAGCGCCAGGTTTGTCCTCCTGCTACTGCAGCTTCCCTGGCCTGAAGCTCTTGCAGAGGAAGTTCTGGCAGGCTGGAGCACCACCAGCTCCTTCTGACCTCTTTCTCCATGGAAAGGTCCTTCGCAAGGGACCCTTGTGCCGCACGACCAAGTGAAATTAAGCGTGGGGACCATGGGCTGCCAGATGAAGCTCCTTCTCCGCAGCTGTTACCAGTGACCATGCAGTGGAGCCAGCTTTGCTCTTGGGGACCATCCTCGGCTCTTGGGCCACGAATGTCACGGGCTTTTCCTACAGCTCGATCCCTGAATTAGGCAACTCTTCTCAAGTCATAGACTGAGAGCACACTGTGCCCCTCACACAGAAAGCGCCTCCTCGGCTCTGCCTCCTCTGAGGCTCCTTCCCACAGGCAAAGGAAGCCAGAGGTGGGACATGCCCACCCCGTCCCTTCCCCTTTATTCCCAGGAAAGAGGAGACCCCACCAAAATAGGCCGAGGCGTGTCAGCGAGTGATGGGGAGTGATGGGGAAAGCGAGTGATGGGGAAATTCAGCTGCCACGGGACCCCTCCAGCTTTCTCTGTTTTCGGAATTCTGAGCAGGTCGATCCAGGCTGCCTTCCGCATGGCCGATGTATCGAGGAGCCTAGACTCGGAGGAATAATTAACTTGCTTCAGATACACGGCTCATATATTAAGAAGGACTCTCCTGGCATTAAGAGTTCTGGCAAAGAGGATGTCGGGCTATATCCAAGGGTGGCAAACCCAGGGATCCAAGATGAGTAACGTGAGGATATGAAACGCCATGTACAGCTGGTGCCCGAAGCCCCGCTAAGGAGAGGAGGATGGGACAGAAGGATTGGTTGGGGCCTGGACCAAAGCGGCTTAGGCAGACCTTGTTCTGGAGCAGAAGCCCCCAACTCCTGCTTGACCCTAACACCTGATCCAGGCAAGCAATGTGAAGAGCAGGGAAGGAGGCAGAATCTGTACGAGAAAAACTAGACTCAAAAAGCCACCTAGGACACAGGGAAATTTTCAACACATGTTGTGAAAAACTAGAGGAAAAGCATGAATTACCACGAGTCTCCTCCTACGCGACCAGAATGTTCATCTCGGAGGTTACTCTCAGTTTTCGTTTACGCTTCCCAGTTGTTTGCCTCCATTTCCAGCAGGGGATTCACAGAACAAATGGGAGCAAAACTGCTTGCAGAACATAACATTGGGGAAAGGCTCTTAGCCTCTCACCAAACTTTTTCCTCCGCTGAGCGAGATGCGCTGCTCCTCCAGTTTCACTGGCTTGTCCTGCTGATGCGTGTAGTTGGCAGAAGGCCAGGGCTAGGTTCAAGGTAATCGATGAGCTCTAAAAGGGGCATTCAGAAAGTGTACAGTGTGGGAAATGTCTGCTCTGACCTGCATTACCTCTTCTGAAATCCAACTCAGCTCACAGATCAGAGAAAGCCACACGTCGAAGCGCAACTCTTCGGCAAGAAGAATCCAAGAAGAGCCCGGATCAGCCTACGGGGCAGGCAGGAAGATAGCTGTCTCTCTCGCCTTTCTGCAGAAGCTTTCACCCTGTTACCTGCTTACCTCTTGTTAATTACCTGGGGCCGCCCGCCGCGCCATGTTGCCCTCTGACCAAGCTGCCAGGGAGGCGGCATTGCTCTCCAGCCGTTTCTTGCGAGGTACACACATTATCTTGAGATTACACTCCCAGTGGCTTGGCTCTCCTCTCTGTGACAACCTGGAATTAAACCTGACATTAGAGGAGCGTGCTGGGCATAAAGATGAATTCTGCCGTGTCGCTTTTTGTTATTCGAGTCAGGCGTTCCACGTGCCGGTTCCTGATAGTGCATAATGACCATCCTCTGCCTGAGGTGCCTCCAGCTTGCAGAGGCAGTACAGAGAGAGGTCAGCCGAGTTTTATCTGTTCTCTCGTCACACTCTTTCCTTGCCCTTGATGTCAAGGTGTGCGAAACCCGGAGCTCCCTGCGCAAGAAGTGCGGCCTTCTGACAGAGGCACAGTCCCGGTTTTGCGGCAAGCAGAATAAATCCCATTTTCCTTCAGAGCTTTGCCGTCCTGTCAATTCCCGTGGATCCTTTGACGCCTGCTTGCTTCCAGGCACTTGGAGGAAATATTAATGGACTCGCACAGCAGTGGTTGGCCTACAAGTCTGCCAGTTCTTGTTGATCATTCTGAGGTTTTAGCAAGACACAATTCTCTCTTTAAGGATCTTGGGCACATCTGTTTGCCTTGTCCGGTTTTGTCATGGGGTCTTCCCTCCTTTCGTTTCGGAGGCTTCCGGAGAGATGCCCTGTTGCTTCCTTGAGGGTATCAGCCGCTCCAGCTTTATGGGGAAAGAAGAGAATGATGCAGAAAGCTGCCCCTCTGATTTCCAGGAAGCCGCTCAGCAGATGCTTCTCCTTGTGCAGCCGCGCCTATTTGAGCTTGTCAGGCAGTTATTTTTCTCCGACAGAACGTCTTGTGAATAGGATACCATCAAGCCAGAAGAGCCAAGGCCCAAGAGCATCCCAAATACCGTTTTCCTTTGATGTTTTTGTGCTTTCAGGTGCTGCAGCATCACCGAAGATGGAAAGGAGGGTTGTTTCCACAGATCCCCATTGACCCATGACGTGGCCGGAGCAACCGGCTCCAAAGCCTGAACGCACTCACTCTTTGCCTGGGCACTGTAATCACAGAATCATAGAATAGTAGAGCTGGAAGGGGCATGAAGGCCATTGAGTCCAACCCCCTGCTGTTGCAATCACACTATCCCACTCAGAGGGCTGCCCAGTTTCTCCTTGAATGCCTCCAGTGTGGAAGAGCCCACCACCTCTCCAGGCAGCTGGATCCCCTGTCATATTGCGCTGACAGTGAGGAAGCTTTTCCTGATGTCCAGCCCGAATCTGGGTTGTCTCAGCTTGAACTGATTATTCCATGTCCTACACTCTGGCATTAGCAAGAAGAGATCTTGACCTTCCTCTTTGAGGGACTTATGGAGGGATACCATGTCCCCCCTCAGTCTCCTCTTCTCAAGGCTGAACATGCCCAGTTCTCTCAGTTTCTCCTCATAGGGCAGCATTTCCAAACCCTGGATCATTTTCGTTGCCCCCCGCTGGACCCTTTCTACTTTTCCGGCATCTTTCTTAAATCTTGGTGCCCAGAACTGGACACAGTATCCCAGGTGAGGTCTGACTAGAGGACCTAGCAAGGAGGAACTACTACTACTTGTGATTTGGAAGTGATACTTCTGTTAATGCATCCCAACACAGCATTTGCCCTTCTGGCAGCTGCATCACGTCAGTGGCCGATCTGAGGCTGATACAGCCGTGGGGCCAAGGGAGGAAGGCGGACGACCATACACTCCTCACTGCTCCGACCTGGAGCTGCATTATGCGAGTGCCTCCAATTCAAAGCCAAAGCAAAAACATCCCGGCTAGCAATGGCGCATGCTCACGGGATCACTTCACGCTTTAGCATCTGACTACGGACTCCTCTGGCTGTGCTTCTTGTACCGTATGGCTGCCCATGTTGAGAATAAAGCCATGCCGGTGAACTTCTGATGTGGCGTTCTCGGACCTTTGGCGCATGCTCCACTTTACAATGTGTGCATGAGAGGCTGGGCCTGATTCCTGGCCCTGTTGGTGTGCCTTTCAAAGGCGGAGTTCACCCTAAATATACACAGGTGTCTTTGCTCCAGACCCGGTATTCTGAGAAATCCTTAAGGGAGGAGGGAACTGCCTCGAAGCACAACATGGAGGGCCACACACAAACATCGTTTGGGCTGAATGCTGCCTGTAGAATAGATCTGAAAGCCTGCTGCTGGAGACGTGGAGAGGGTGAGGCTAGGCTGACGGCAAACTGGCAGGGAGAGAAAACCCACATGTATCCTCGTATCTGATTTAGTTCTATGTGGCAACAGCAGAAAGGTATTTGCATTAGAAACTTCACAGGCGAAGGTTTTTACCTTTGCCCCTTCTGAAATTCTCCTCTGCACACACATCCCAGGACCTTTTTAACAGCCCCAGCCAGGCTCAGAAGGCAGGAATGAACCTGATTTCAGAGGAACGGCTCGGAAGAACATTTCAAAGGAGAATCAGCAGGGGCGGGGAAACTCACGTAACCTTCTGTCTACCTATTCTCCCCTCCAAAATCCCCTCATGCATTCGGGTGGCCTCTGCACCCCCAGGATCGGTGGCATAGTTTTGGTACAGCAAACCTGTGTCGTCCTGCCCTGAACCCATAAGTGACCCCGCATGACCCGATCGCAGTCACGCGGCTGCTCAGACCAAAATGCTCGATGGCGTGAAAGTTCTGGATGCCTTCCAACATAAACAGAGAATTTTAATGAGGCTTCAGCCACACTGTTGATTCTCATCAGCTGGAAAGAGCCGAGGAGAGCAAGAGCGGGAGCAAAGCTGGATGAAAGGAGCGTTGGAGGAGCCCTACTTCACAAATCTCTCCTAAACCAGTTCACCACTCCCGTGCCATGAATTTTCTCTGCATGAAGCAGACACTGCCCTCCCCTCGCCCCCAACAGGTGGGTCTTGGGCTGGCCGAGGGCCGGATTCGGCAAAGCACAGAGAAAACCACCAAGAGGTCCAGTGGCATCTTCGAGACTAAGAAGGTCAGAAGGACTGTGAGCTGCCTTCTTGCTTCTGCGACACCAACCTAACGCAGAATTTGCCGCCGCCACCACCATGCAGGACACCCCGAGGGAAGAAATCCGACGGGAAAGAGGATGCAAGCAAAGCCTTGGGAAGGGGCTACCCACTTCCATGCTGGCTGAGGCAGGCGACCAAGTCGGGCGTATTGCCTCTACAACCTTTCCGAAGAACTTGAGTATATACACGCCTGTTCCCTTCACTGCTAGTTATAAATAAATGTACACAATTCCTTTTCTCCAACGCTTCTCAAAAGGAAATCTGACAGCCACAACTGTTTTTAAATTCCCTGTAATGCCAGCCTTAAAGTAAAACTAGCCCACTAGTTCCTAATTTGTCCCCTAATAGCGTTTGTTTCTTTCATCTTACCAATAAAAATACTTTAAATTGTCAGGCATTTTCTCTTACTCCGCTGCTTCACAGGCATCCGTGCACCTTTGCTTGTCAATTTCTAATCTAGCCGTGCGCCCAATCAAATTGCAGGCCGCGGCGGTTGCCTCGGCAACCAGCCTGCAGTTGCGGTAAATGCGCCTGCCACACGGCAGAGAAGAAAACGGCCCTGCAGCATTTCCATCAATAGTTCTGAATCATTAAAAATAATGTGGCCACTCTAAAGCATAATCCAGTCGTCGGAGCAATTTGTGTAATGATGGGGGGCAGTGGGAGGATGGCAACTTCGAGAGTCCCAGGGCGGACAGCACCGAGCACGTGGTCTCCGGAATTGGCGGCGGCATCTTTGGCCACCGTGAGCCCATCCAGAACTGCATCCAAGCCTTCCTTGGTGCACAAGGGGCTTACCCTCCAAGTCTCCTGCCCAAGATCTTGTTTATTATTATTTATTTGGCCAACTTGTATGCCGCCCCATTCGCAAAAGCCTCGGGGCGGCGTCCAATCATAAAAAATATAATCCATACCAATACATAAAATAGTGGAGACACCCTGGCAAAATTTTAAAAGCAATAAATAGCACCAACAATTAAAATAACGTTTAAATAAAAAGGTCTTGGCCTGGTGGACCTCTCTGGGGAATCTACCATCTGGGCTCTTCTTGCGAGTCGACCGGTACTTTTACCCACCGGCGCACTGGCAGACCACATCCATCCTCCACAACCATCTGTATTCTCCTTCTGCCTCCGGCTTGGGGTGGATCCACACATTTCCAGAAGCTGCGTATCTGCGTACAATGCACCTGCTCCCAGGCACCTATATCATGGCCATTCACCAAGGAGTCTCTGCAGGTAACGCTTCGTAAGGAAGTAGTTTTTCGTGCTCGGCAAGGAGAGCGCTTGCTTCATTTCACCTTGCTCTGTGTGTGTTGCATCTCCTGGCCATGAAGAGTGGGAGAGAGCAGTGGGAAGAGGACCCAACAACAAGAAGCCAGGGGTTCACACTCCCCTGCAACAATCTAAGATTGCACATGGCGATGAAGCGTCTCTGGCTTACCTACCAAAACAACAAAGGCAAGCGAGTGGGAGGAAGTGTGCTCACTTGTTCCCGACAAGCTGCAGGTGAAACAACCCACGGTGAAACAACCCACGGATTGTCATTACATGTGAACTGAGCCCATTTTCTGTGTGTAACCATGTAAACAGTGGAGAGCGAGGAGAGCTTTTACAGAAGAAGATAGGGTGTGATCAAAAAGCTGTCGTCGGCATTTATTTTTATCTTCTGTCCTATGAAATTAAAAGAACCATCCAGAAGCATCGTGACAAAAGCCCTACTTTCATTTGTATTTCCAAAATGAACATATGGGGTCTAGGCAGCATATGATCATTTTAATAATAGCAATAACAAAATACACAGAAAAGTATGGGCATGCAATACAAAACAAGCACAGCCTGGCAAAGTCAGGAAAAAGCCGAGACCTCACACCCACCGAGAAATGAAAAAGCAGCCAAACCCACCAGTTTATAGTGGCATTCCGCACAGCAAGATCTAAAAGACCCGAGTCCTTACACAATGAAAGAAAGCAAACAATTTAACGTCCTTGGTGAGTACATGGCACCACCATTAAAAGCCACTTTCTGACCTTCAAAGGAAGGAGCACAAAGGAGGGAGTCCAAAGCTGAACCCAGGCAGAGACGAGGCGGTGTGGGGCATGCAGTCCAATTGGACAAGAACGTAAATAGATTCAGTTTCTGCTTTGCGAGGAGTTCAGAGGCCGCACTGCTCCTTTTGGTAGCATTTCTGAACAAATTTGCGCATCCCGGATGCCGGGGGTGGGGGGAGGCGCCCTTAAACATTCCCGCTGCCACATCTCGTGTATGTGATCATTTACCAATGTACTTTATTTGAATCTCCATTAGAATATTTCGATGAAAAATCACCGCTGATTACAGTGTGCTCGGATTTCATTCCCAGAGCCGACCTCTGCCCAGTATTTTCAATCAATTTCCTGATTAAGGCTTGCATGGAAACAGACTAGCCCGATGCCAGTTCCAGACACGGAGCCGTACCTTATCAAGCACATTATGTACTTTTATGAGCAGCTCTTTCAGGTTTTTGTACATTAACTTTACAATCCTGGGTGCCTTGACGGTCAAGAGCATTCCCCTTAGCTATTTTCAGGCAGCCGTAATCCCCGTCCCACCTGCCGTTCCCGTACCTGCTTCACCGCTTTCCCCGCTCTTGTTCCACACACGCTCTGTTCCCACGTAGTCGCGGGCCACTGTAGCTCCTTAAACAAGGCCTCTGTCCCCGGCCGGACACGGGATTCCTCTGCATTGTGGCAGCTGCGAAGTAAGAATTGATGGTGTGCATTTATTTTATTTGTTTGTTTCGAGCATTTGTATGCCATCCCATCGCACAGCCTCAGGACAGCTTACATAAATAAAACAAAACACAATCCAGCTATGTACATAATACATAATGCAGTTCCTTAGCATCCTGTGTGTTTCAATTCAGCAGAGCACCTTTCCCCAACCTGGAGGCCTTCAGAGGCATTTGGACCACCCCTCCCAGAATTCCCATCCAGCAGGGCCATGGACTGGGAATTCTGGGCGTTGCAGTCCAAACGTCTCTGGAAGGCACGAGGTTGGGGAAGGCTGAGAGACTGCACATTACCTTTTTGCTCCGGGCAGATGCGGAGAAGGTGCAGGACTTTTCCTAACAGCCCGTTGGGGGAAAGACACCCATCCGTCATCCTCTCACTGACGGTTTCTCTCTCCAACCTCAGGTGACGGATTCAGATTACGAAGACGAGCTGCCCAAGCACTCTTTCGTCAACCACTACATGAGTGACCCCACGTACTACAACTCATGGAAACGGCAGCAGAAGGGTACAAAGCACCCGGTGCCGTACAGGTATGAGGAATGTGTGGCCAGCGAGACAGAGCCGTACTTCCAGACTGTGATCACGACACAGAGCTCAGGAGGGGTATACACCCCAACAGGTCAGCCTGCCCCAGGCTCACGGACTCCAGTCACAGGATTCTCCTCCTTTGTCTGACGCCAGGAGCAGAGCAGCATCAGAAGCGTGGTAGCCTGCAGAGTTTGGGGGAACCTCCACCTCTACCACCCAACCAGATGACTATATGCATAACAAGTGCAGTGAACTGTGGGTAAAAAATCTCTTATCAGGGTAGAATGGATGTAAATGTGAATGTCTATTTTTTTTTTCAGACAATCAACTCGTTAAGACACAGAGCTGACCTAGCTGAACTTGCTTTGGTTTTTTTTTTTTCTAAGGAAAACCCACAAAATGATCAAAAACTGACAATTTTAATCACTTTGGAATATGATTTAAGGGGATTTTTTAAATAATAAAAAATGCTTTTGTAACGCTGCTTTCGGAAGCAGCCTGCGATGGGTTTTTTTCCCTTTCCTCGCTCAAGCCAAGGAGATGCATCCCCTTCCTGTGGATTAGCTAGCACTGTTGTAATGTAATCGAAGGCAAACCCTCTCTAGTCTCCCCTTCTCCTATCAACCAGGTTAATTAGGGAAACGCAAAAGAAGGGGAACAGTTCTCGCCTGCACTTCTCTCTCCCCCTCTGCTGCTTCTGCCTTCCTAGCCCCCGCGAAACCCCTTGCTTCCGTATCATGCCTCTCCTGATGCCCGCACGGGTCACTCCCGGTGGGCTCTGATCAGCAGCCATCCCTATTCCGTTCCCACTGCGCTTGTTGTGCTCCCAAAAGCATCCTCCTCTCTGGGGTTCCAGACCGCACCGCAGCAAGCAGCTGGCGGAAGATGCCGGCAAGGCACCACTTGCGCGGCTCCTGTGGGTCCAACTCCTCTTTGTAGCCTGCATGTGCCAAACGTCCCTTGTAAATCTCAACGAAACGCAATCCAGCCAGAAGGCAGTTCCTCTAAATGAGTGTGTTTATGGACGGATAGGGGAGAACGCACGAGATGGGCAACACTTATACGGCTTTCAAAGTCATCCTTCAGCGTAAAAGAAACCAGAACCTTTCCCCTTGTCTTCAACACCAGTCGGATGCTGTCCTGCAGCGCTGTTAAAAAAAAAAAAAAAAGTACATGTTAACACCAGATTCATTTGATTTTTTTAAAAAATGTATATTTTTAATGATTTTTTTTAAATACAAAGACACATCATGCGCTCTTGGGTGATCTTCTTTGGTGTCCGCAGGCGCCTTGGGCAAGTATTCCGCTGCGTGCGTGGGGAGCAGCGGCCAGCAGCCCCGGAAGCTCGCGCCGCTCTTGCAGCCAGGGAAGCACAGAGCACCGTGGGCACCGCTCCCACACCGCCTCCGCTCACCGTTTGGCTCTCCTGTCTGCTGAGCACTGCCCTGTCTCTGACCTGCAAGATGCAGCCAGCTCCTCTCCGCCCAGGCCCATTACATTTATCGCTGGGTTGTGCAGGGCGAGGGCAGCCGCTGAGCCTGCTCCAGACGCCGGGCGGAGCAGGACCCACCGCCTCCCCAGCAAGCACGCAAGGCTCCCGCTGCCCCAGCCTCTCCGGTGCGAGTGTTCGGCCGCAGAAGCCGACCCCGTGGCTTGCGGACAAGCATCCTCTCAGGATCGCCACCGGCGGGGCCCCGGGGCCAGGTTTGCTCTGTGTGCCCAGCAGGAGAGCTGGCTGGGGCGCTGCACCATTCTTATTCCCTCTCCGGGAGCTCTGGGCCAACCTGCGGGTGCCTGTTGAGGGCAGGTAAGGAAGCGTTTGACATGGCCAGCTTCTCTGTTTCTGGGCTGAGATTAATCTTTGCGTCAAGGATAAACACTTCACTGCATATATGCAGATTAGCAAGTCCTTGCTTTTAAACCTCCTCTCGCAGTCCTGTCTCCTCCTGGGAGACATTATTGGGGCTGTATGCTACACTGTAAGAACAAACAAGGGCTCGCTTGCTGGATTTGCACTCTGCTCAAGCAATAGCAGGTAAAACCTCTACAAACATGCCATGTTTCAAGAGCTAAAGCTAATAAATTCAAACGTGAGCCACTGGCCTTGAGTTCCCTAACAGTCATGTTTCTACATGGCAAGCCTTTGGAAGTTTCTTCTCACGAGGCTTGTGTATAGCAGCTAAAACTGAAATTTGCAGAAACCCCAATTTCTCAACAAAGGCTGGGATATGGAATGCAGACTTCCGCAAGAATTCTCACCCAATGCATTGCAAGTTCACATCTCTGGCTGTGAGTCTGTTGTCCATGTCAATGTGAAAATTGGTCCATCTGCAAATGAGCAACCTCCCCAGACCTCTGAAGCCAAGATTCCTTCCACAGTCCCAGTGCATCATAGAGAGTTCCAGAGAAGGGGTCTTCCTCCATGGCGCATAACACAACACCATGCCTTGTTAGCTAACTTAAAGGTGATCATACAGCTTCGGATGTGAAATACAGAAACAGAGAACACGGAGAGAAGCCGTGTTTTCCCTCTGTGCTTCAAGCAGTTCCCAAAGCCTTCTGGGTGTTGCCTCAACAAAAACTAGTGCATTTTCATTCTGAACTCTGCCGACTTGGAAGACCAAGAAAAAAGCCAAATTGATTCATCAAATTAGATGTCTTGAGAAACAAACTGTGCGTGCTTGTTGGCAAAATGCATTTCCCCATAAAATATTATGGCCGTTTGAAGGTTTAACAAGGAAGTGAATCGTATGGATTGGTGGAAAGAGCCTGGACTGCTGCCGGGTATAAAGACTGGCGATGGGACGCAGGTGGGGACATTGCATTGGGAATTAAAGAGCGGGGCGTCTCAGACCAAAGCTGAGCCCTTTCTCATACAGGCCCACTCCGGATTTCCCATCCTGCTTCCTTCGCTGCAGCAGCCTAATTTAGAGGAAAGGAAAAGCCTGCAATGCCATCGTTAAAGAATCGGGTGTCAGAAACCTTTCTGTTCTACCACAAATTGGTCGGAGATCAACAAGTCGACCGCAACTGGACTAAAGCCTTAGTAGCAGCACAAAAGGCTTCAGGCTACAATCGGTGCCTGTAGTACCCTGGCTTGTGTCTGGCGCACGGCAGCCTGACCTTCCAAGGTCTCTTCCGCTTGCCAAACAAAGGTGCAGAACTTCCATGCAAACCTCTGAATTCCTGAAGGCGTCTGTGCCCTGTCAGGTCCACCGTTCCGCTTCTTAGCAATAGCCACCCATGTGCCACTGGCCGCTCAAAGCAGGCATGAAACTCACGGTCATGTGCTGTTCCCAAACTTGGGAACTTGTCAGCCCCGTGTAGCCACTGAGGTCCAAACCATTGGCCAAGCGATGGTCCTCTCTATTTCGGGTGTTCAAGCACGAGAACCAAAATGCACGGAGCCAGAAATGACCCAACTCATACACAAGAGGGAGGGACCAAGAGGCTCAGGTGGGAAGAACCCAGAGGTGTGCAGAAAGGCAAAACAATCTATGGGGGAAAGTCAGAGGTGGCAATATTCCCGAGAAGGGCTGACCCACCGTGGGGCAAGGGATGGCGTATCACAGAGGAAGATGAAGCCTCCTGGAACGGTGGTTTGTGTGTTCCACATGGCAACTTTTTTTGCAGGTCTCACTAATGTTGTTAATGCCAGAATTTCTGTCCCACCCAATAGCCGAAACCCTGTGACCAATTCACAACAGCTCCTAAAATTATAAACAACCAGTGCAGATGATAAAGATCACGTAACATTTCAATAGGCAAAAATTAACGCTCTCAACCATTTCCACGGGCCATTCTAACAACGCTTCTGTTCTCAATCGGTCAGGCTGAAGGACGATTGTGTGAACCTAAGCGGGATGCCCAGAAGGGTAAAACTGAAAGTTCTGCTGGCAGGAGGTATCCTACACTTTCCGTTCTGTAAAAAGCTTCAAAAGGACACTGCTTTTAACAGCCACTTAAGAAACTGACTTTTAACAGCCACTGTTACCCCTAAGCAAGAATTTATAATGGAAAGAGGCTGCGTCTCTTCCCTAAGACAGCTTTAAAAAAGATTTTAAAGGAATTGTTTTTATAAAAATGTCCCCTCCTCCTGTTTGCCTTTCAAATGAAAGCTATCAAGGGTGATTCTTTTAAGACTTGTTGACACTAACAGACTAATTTCTGCTCTCCCAATCCACATCCATCTCAGTAATCGTGTTTTTATTGGCTGTGTTTATTCAGTTACAACTGAGTCCAGAGAGGGTGGGCAATTGCAACACAGAGAATTGGATATCCTCAAGATACAGGAATTGAATTATACTTTCCTGCCCTCATTATCATGTATTAGAGACTTGACAAGGCTGGGCCTAGAAATGCAGCAGCTCTAACAATAGGATTAATTGCAACGGTCTGTTTTAAATTATTTACTATAGATGTAGCAGAAATTGCTGATTCTGGGGAGAAAGTTTTCTACCATAGCTAAAAGCTTTCAGACTCGCCATCTTGTTGAAGTCACAGGCCAGGATGGAGGGCTTCAAATCTAAGTTTAAACCCAACAATGTTCACTTCCGAAAACTCAAGAAATGCCTCCAAGCTTAATAAAATCACCAGCTTCCCCAGCCCTCAGAACAACCATCCGTATCCGATACAAGGATGAGACGAACTCAGCTGAGTTCCACTCTAAAAGGGATGGTTGATCTGGGAAGAAACCAAACCTGCTCTACCCAACCCAAACAGAGGACTACCAAATCCATACGGCATACACTCTCGGTCTCACGCTGCAGCCACAACCTCTCCAGCACTTTGATGGATCACACAGTTATCCAGCACACGCCACACCAGAGAAGGCCAAGAGATGCTCTGGAAGTCCTCTCATCTCCAAGTGGCTGGATGGTTCTCTTTCAAGGGAGACAAAACGCAAGCAGATCCTGCCGGCTACAGTGACACTTCTACAGGAACCTGTGCGGTATTGTGGATGCTTCTCTTGAATGTTTCTTCAGTGAAAAGGAATTCTTAAGATACTTTTACAGATATAGCAAGCGTGGGCAGATTCCCTTTCCCCTTTTAACTAGATTTACGCATTTCTTTTTAACTGAAGCTGGGTGCAAAATAATGTCTCAAGGGGTGAACATATGCCCCGGGAATTTTCATTCAGTACCAGCCCTTTCATATACTGATTCACCCAGGCTTCTTTTTCATTCTGCCTCCTTTATTTCAGCAGCCGAATTCAGAATGAAAGAGGGGAAGAGTCTGTACTTGCTATTATTAAATAACTAAGAGTAAGAAATTCATGTTGTTCTGCTGTAAACCATCCAGAGATCAACTGATACATTGCAATATACTTTCTGCCAGACCACATAGTGAAGTCCAAGCAGCAAATCAGAAGCCCTCAGGTTTACCGGCACACCAGGTATGATAATCTATAAACGACACACTGCACCATAAGCTCAAGCCAACTTTGTCACCACAATTTGCTTCGATTTCTCAGACTCCCTTCCTGAAAACATCTTTTTGGACACACACGTTTGTCTTGTGTCTTCTGCAGTCAAGGTAGATTAAAAAGAATTCATTCTGTTTCTCCATTATCTCTTTATCATCCTTCAACTCCATCCTCATCCAATGATCCAACTTCCTCCTTAGTCAGTTTCTACTTCCAATATAGTTAAACTCTTTATTGTCAGCTTTAGAGATGTGTGTTTCAAATGGCTTCATTCCTCTTATTGTCTGCTTACATATCCCTTGTGGGCCCCTTTCTTTTTCTCATGTGGACAAAATTCCATTTTCTGAAGGAAGCCATCTTTTCTCCCACTGCTTCCTTGCCTCTACTTCTTAACCACGCTGGTGACCTCATGGACTTGGCACTATCTTTTCAACCTGTGCTAGAAATTCTGGCAGAGTCTGTAGTGTTGCAATTTTGAGTAAAACCCAAGCATGTTAAGAAATTTAGTCCTTTGACACCCCCCTCCCATCCTCCTCTGCACCAATTCCCTCATTTCGGAGAAACTTCCTCTCTGAATGCCCCACGTGGCTGTGCTGGACGTCCCTCTCAATTTTTCACTTAGCTATATATTAAATCTAATAGCATGATGGCCCGTCTCCATCTACTTCAACAAATTTTGTATCTCATCCTGGACCTTGCAGGACGCCGCAGAGGTTCAAGCCCAGGGCCACCTCTGCCATGGGTTGTTCCGTGACCAGCTATTCTTTGCCACAGCTCACTAGTGAATCAAAATTTTAATTTCTTGGTCATACCTGGAACATGGCTTTGTCCGGTCACTGTAGGGGCAATCAAAGCCACTGCTCCTGTGACCTGTCCTCGTTTGGAAGCCTCCGTGATGGTATTTTCCATCTCAGAATCATGCCGAGCACACTGGTCCAGGGGACAGCAGCATGTTCCTAGTACTAGATTAGTTTTGGAGCCTGGCATTGCCACTTCTGTGAAAGAGCCTGCCCCTTTTTCGGATTTCCAATTTGATCCATGCCTCTTGGATGCTCAGAGCAACAGCTCCTCCAATGCACCTCCCTATCGAGTTTATATTCAGAGTTGACCATACCCCACTGCTTTCTCTTAGTTCAATCAGGTTTCTTGAGGTTCTCCTTTAAAACAAGGCTCTCCAATTCTTCTACGTCGGCTCAAAGGCTTCCAGCATTGGCATAGAGACACCCCAGCTAAGATGCCTCCGGCACCCACATCTTCTCTTTGGCACGCAGGCCTCTTCGACTGGCTGCTGTTTTCACCAGATGCTCACAGCCCATTTCATTCCTTTCCACATGTGGGCCCTGGGCATACGTCCCTCCTCATCTCCTAGGAAGGATGCAAGCCGAACCAGAGGCTCCCCTCCCAGGCTCCTGTCGGAGTTGCTTAAAAGCTGGCTGGCCACCGCATCATGTCTGCCCCACTGCAGTCTGGCTCTGAGTGGCGCCTGCCTCTCTCACGCAGGCCTGCTTGTCTCCAAACACTCCGCAGAAGCTCTCAAATTGGAACCCCTCCTCTCCCCGCCACTATCTCATCCACAGATTGAGCTGCCTTGGACGCTCCCCTGCATGGAATGGGGAGCATTTCAGAGAGCTTCGAGGGGGGACATGAGAGCCCTCTATAAGTACCTCGAAGGCTGTGACAAAGAGGAAGGCCAAGATCTCTTCTTGCAGATGCCAGAGTGTAGGACACGGAATAATCAAGTCAAGTTGCGACCCCCCAGATTCAGGCTGGACATCAGGAAGAGCTTCCTCACTGTCAGAGCAACCGCCAGTGGAACCAGCTGCCTGGAGAGGTGGGGGGCTCCCCCGCACTGGAGGCATTCAAGGAGAAACTGGGCAGCCACCTGAGTGGGATGCTGTGACGCGGTGTCCTGCAACAGCAGGGGGTGGACCTGATGGCCTTCATGGCCCCTTGCAGCGCTACTATTCTGCGATTCTATGAATGCCACCTCAGTCGCCCTGGATTGCAGCTGCCTACACAGCAAGCTCAGTTGGGCTTCCCGACCAGCGTGGCTTCCTCACAGCCACATTTCCCCACCTGAGTCTTCCTCAGCCCCACTCTGCAAGGTGAGTTGTTGTACTGCACACATCAGTCAGCTGCTAGCCAGAGGTTCAGCAGCTGGTCGACAGCTTAGCAGAGCCTTCCTCTCCGTTACGATATAAATGATGAGAAGTAACACGAGCGAGCACATGACCATGCCTGAATCAGTAGATCCAAGCAACGTATTATCCCTGGCTGTATCCACTCTCAGATTTTGTTACTGCTTCCTGTGGGTTGGAGAGAAAAAGTTTCCTCCCACAAGCAAAGGAAGTTTAGCTCTCGCTTCAGGAACAATGGCCTGCCTCGCAAGTAGCGTAAGCAGCTGGAAAGAGGCACAGGGCGAATTTCCTCCCACTCTGGCACCCCCAAGCAGGAACCTCCCTGAAGGTTTAAGGGACCGTCCTGAATAGTACGGGATGCAGAGGATGCACTGTCCAAGGAGTGGGCAAATTGCCCCAAAGCAGGCAAACAATTCTCGTGCCACTCTGGGGCTCTTACATGCACCGTTTCCCCTGGTTTTCCTTAACCAGCTGTGCAAGGGGGGGCACACTGAGCCACATGTGTTGCCCCCACTGGGCACTCCAGATGCGTCCCTTGAGGAAGACTGGCAAGCGTCTCGAATCGGGAAGCAGAGCCCTGACTGTGAAGGACCCTCCTGCATTCATGCATAGGATTTACCCATCCGCATGTACAAACCAGCAGAAACAAACCCTGAGAGATGCCTGCACTGCACCCTGTTCCAAGAACAACCGCTGTTCTTCCATGAGACTCTTCCGTCTGTCACCGATTTATTCTCTTTGCAGACAAAGGCACGTTTTCGCCGGGAGAGCTCTGCTAATTTGACACCTCTGCTGCGTGGCCAGCCAGTAAATCCTGCAGGTGCCGGCACGGGGTGGCAAAGGGCTCGGCCCTCGACTGGCCTGCAGCATTTCGGGCGGCCTCCCCTCCTGCTGCAAACGCCACCCGAACGAGCCAGACAAAACCGCTCCAGAGCTCCCAACGGCCACATGCCGCTCCCTGAGCAGCGGGGGCAGCCCAGCCGCCTTCCTGCTCATCGGCCTCACCCAACATGGCTGGTGCTCTGGAATTAGGGGCACCGTAGTCCAAATCGGGGGGCGCAAGGCCGCTTGCTTGCAAAGGCAAAGGCGTGCTGGATGCAAGGGATAAAATCGGCTTCGTGACTTCTGCAAACAAAATCGCAATTTGGCAGGTGGGTCCAGCTCTCAGCAAGAAAATCGGCCAATTTATAGACGCAACTTTGCTGAGGGCGGGTGGAAAAGAAGGGAGTTGTGCTTGCAACACATCTGGAGAGGGCCAGGCTGGGGAAGGGTGACCGTGTCTTACACGTGCCTCTTCTCCATTTGATCCGCGCACCAACCCTGCAAGGTAGGTCAGGCTGAGAGTTAGCGACTGGCCCAAAGTCACCCAGAGCACTTCGTGGTGGGGACAAGAACCCTGGGTCTAGCCATTATGCACCACTGCCTCTCAGTGACCATTTCCAACGGACCCATGAGATTCTTCTGGATATAGTAAAGTGGCATAAGCCTCTGCACGAGGCAGATAATATTTGTCCAAAGGGTGGGCTGTTTACACAAAGCAAAACCAGAAGATCTTTCCGTCCAGGCCAAGTGCAGCAGGCCCTCCAGCAATTCTCGCCTGGCGCGCTAACTGGATTACCTTCCTGGCCCTTCCTGGCAAGAGCTAATTGGAGCATTTATCATCTCTACCCTTAGGAAAGCAGGTTGGGACTCGTTCTGCGAGGGGTGGAAGGAGCCCCACAAACAGCTCCCGGCTGCTTTCAGAAACATGGATAAATCATTGTAAATTGGGTCTATTTGCATAGGTTTACATGCTGCATACAGTTTGCAGAGCCAGCCAATTTGGGCTGGGGGGGGGGGGATGTGAAAGAAATATATATGGGCAGTGAGTTTAGTGATGCACCATTTTTGCACAGAAAATTCCTGCCAAGGCGGCTTACGGGAAACATCAACTCATCCAAGCACAGTAAGACACCATCAGCCATTCTGTAAGAATGCTGTAATTTCAACTTTATGCAATTAAGTGGCATCGAACAGGTGCTTTGATCGAGCTTGTATTGCGCAATTCCCCTTTCTCTTCCAAAGAACCAGCGCAGCATAGCAGTGAGAACGTTGGACTGGGACGCTGGTATTTCATGTTCAGGTCCCCTCTCAGCCTGGCCTACCTTCTAGGGATGCTGTGAGATCCAATGGGAAAGGCTATCTGAGCCAGCCTGGATTCCTTGCAAGGAAGGGCAGGATATCGACGAAACAAGACATAACCATGTACTTTGCAGGAGTCACGTGGAAAATCACTACTCCTGTCTGTTGCATTACCAGGAAATACCCCCGAAAGGAAGGAAAGATGGGAATGTTGCAAAATGCCCTTTTACGAAGGATTTCTGGTGCTACCCTTGTGGGAGCATCCAATGTCAGCACAATAAGAATTGTAAGAAGTCAACCAAGCTCTCACTAGCAGAGGCGATGGTGAAGACGCAGGGCGCATGTAAGCCCCCGAATGTTTTGGCCGACAGCTTGCACATCCCTGCTGCGAGGGGTCATGGCTGCCCGGCTTAACTGCACCCCGATGTTTGGGGGCAGAGTTTTCCCCTCAGGCCAAAAAGGCATTAGCTGGTTTCCTCCTCCCTCTAGCAAAAGCAAACCGCAACTACTAACAGAAGAGAACAGCATTCTACTGTATCCTCCTTGCCAACCAGAGAGCGGCTCCAAGCACAGTAAACCCTGAGATGACTGTACCAGATGCTGGCTGATCCCATAAAGCCAAGGGGTGAGAAATGGCCGGTAGCTCAAATCTCCGGCTCACACACAAGGTGTCACACCTTGTACTCATGAGCACCTACAGGAGCCAAGATTATATATGAAGCAAGCACCAGGTACAGAAGGGGAAATGCAAGATTTCTAGGAAGTATCTCCACACATCCAGCAGTAAGAGGTTAAAATGGTGTGCTTTTTAATGCTGACTTACCTACATTCAAATTGCTGAGCCAGTCACGAACACAAAGTCAGTCATCCAAAATTCAAGCTGCCCCTAATTTTGCAAAGGAGTCCACCAAGCAACCAGTGTATCCTAAAATGCATGTCTTAAGGGAAAGTGCCCACGGAAATGGGAACATTTGTGAATATTAAGCATGCATATTGGGGAAATTTCTCACAAGCTATGATGAAGAGAAACAGGTGCAAATGCGTACAAATTTTCAGATGGACTTTTAAAAATCTCAGCACGTGGGATGATCCAAAGACTGGAAAACTTAGAAACTGGGAGAGCCAATATGGACAGATTTATCAACTTCTAGCTCTGATCTCTGGTCTAATTCTCCAGCCGGTGGGGTACCAAAATGAAGTTTAAAGTGGCAGAGGGCTACTGACATAAGTTGCTTTGATCCTGCTTTGCTTGTGTGTGTTTTTTTTAAGCCTTTCCCCCTCTCTACTCTAAAATTATTGCATAATCACACATGAATTAAATTATCTGTTTCTTGAAGGAGGAGGTATGGTCCAAGGTGGTCATTATGCTAAATGAGAATTATTAAAGGAAAAGGAGTATTAAGAACACCCACGGGGAATGTTATTTCTGCATGCGCTACTGCCTGTAGATACCAAATACGAATTCTCAGGTGCCTCCCCCCGCGGAAAGGAGGGGAAGCAAGGAAAGTACATTGTTCAACGCTCCATTTAATCCTTTGATGTGTCTGCTGTCAGCTTAAAACACAGAACTAACATGGCATTCCACTTTTAAAAAATAATCTCTCCCAACATTATCACAGTAAAGCGAGCCTTGCTTTTAGCTTTGGGCTAGGAAAGTCATTGAGAAGCAAATCTGTTTTTATTCCAGCACACATATATGCTGTCTCTACTGTTCTATATGGGGAAAACATCCTTTTGGATTCTCCCCACTCAAATTTCACTTTGTATAGAGACAGTCTTCCCCTGAAATTTGTATGTGTCCTAGAACGCCTTTCCTTTCTTCAGTAAATGAAATATCTCACAGAGCACTTGGCTAAAAGCTCTGAATCGAACAGCTCAGGACAGTGAAAATGTGACATTGGCTGAAATCCCAGGTTGTTAGTTATGGATTTAAGATCTTATCACCTCCCACTGCTTTTCAGTTCAAGCCCATCTTGCTGTGCTGTTTTCAGAAGCAAAACCCAGATCAATTTTAAACTTACTGTTACAGCAGCAGCCCTTCCATTTCCCATCATACCGTTAAAATCACAGCAATGCTGCTGCTGCTGCTTCCTATGCAATTTCGGGGGTTCTCAAAAGCAGTCCATCACAGTCCCTCTAAAATGCTCAGAACACCCCTGCATGGTAGGCCAGTATTACTCATTATCAGCTCAGGCCTGTATGTGTTGGCGCCGTCAAACGTGTGTGCAGATAATGTCTCCCGATCAAGGAAATGTGGACACTGGCAGAGGATGCCCTAAACTGAATTAAAACGGCGGCTTGGGCACACCTGCCTCCAAATTGCTGGCTCTTATTTCAGCCACTCATTCCCCTGCCGGAATCCACTCCCAAAGCAACCTAATCAGAGGCTCAACCAAAGGCTGAAACCGGTTGCAAAAACAGCCCATAGGGCAAGCTGCATCGTTACGCTAAGTTATTGTCTTACACGATAGAGATAAATGAGGCGCACAAATTGCTCACTGAAGTCACGGAACGGCTGCAATAATCATCACCATCGTCATTATAATCATAAGCATCATAATCACCATGACAGAAAAAGCTGAGAGGGTTGAGCCACAGCGGGCGGCTCCCAAGACCAGAGCGCCCTGCATAAGCCCTCCCGCCATTCCTTCCCCCCTTTCCTTGCAAAATGACCATGGGAATGGGGACGAGGGTGCAGGGTAGCAGGATCTGCCCCTTCCGCCCAAGCTCATGCGTTCTCTTGCTCAATGGAGCCACATGCGCTTGGAACCGTTGGCGGCTTCCATCCTGCGGAATTGCACTGCGTCTTACTCTGAGCTGCTCTTACGCAAGCCTGTTTGGAACGGAGTTGTCCTGAAGACAAAACTCTGCATTAGACCAAGTTGCAACGTCAGTGTGTCGACAGAACGACTCTCTCCTCCAAGGACGGACAACCGCCAGTCCATGTGACGAACTCAGGTCCCCTGCAGCACCATCAGCTCCCCTGCTTATCTCACCATCCCTGCCTGGAGAGTAAATCACATTTCGGCTCCGCAAGCGATGCTGCAGCCGGGCTCCGCAAAACACCATCGGAGGCACAGGCCCAGTAAGGGTGCTAATCACTCTGTCCAAAGCTGGGCTCGTTTTTGGAACCCTAACGCTGCCCTGGTGTACAACCGAAACTCTGTTATGGGGAAAAAAATTCCATTCAAAATAGGGCACTTATGAAAAGGCCATCCTGGAGTAGCTTTTTCTGCACAGCTCATCATTTCTGCCCATTCAGAACACATTCCATCCATTAAAATCATGCCAGGACAGCTCGTTTTCCTAGCCCTAACCCTACCTGGTGCACACCCCTAACCCTAATAGAGGGCTAAAGCTCCAATGAAAAGAGGGCGATTTTGAAAAAGCCCTCATGGAGTAGCTCTTTCAGCACAGCTCATCATTTCTACCCATTCTGAACACATTCCAACCATCAAAATCGTGCCAGGACACCTCGTTTTCCTGGCCCTAACCCTACCCTGGCACACACCCCTAACCCTAATAGAGGGCTAAAGCTAAATTGAAAAAAGGGCGATTTGGAAAAAGCCCTAATCCAATCCTGGTGCACACCCCTAATCCTAATTGAGGGATAAAGCTCCACTGAAAAGAGGGCGATTTTCAGAAAGCCTTCCTGCAGTAGCTTTATCTGCACAGCTCATCATTTCTGCCGATTCTGAACACATTCCAACCATCAAAACCATGCCAGGACACCTCGTTTTCCTAACCCTAACCCTAACCTGGTGCTCACCCCTAACCCTAATACAGGGCTAAAGTTCCAGTGAAAACAGGGCGATTTGAAAAAGCCCTCTGGGAGAAGCTTTTTCTGCACAGCTCATCATTTCTGCCCATTCTGAACACATTCCAACCATCAAAACCATGCCAGGACACC